>NC_064808.1:53754274-53781929 GCF_023721935.1 Panthera uncia | reverse complement strand
TTGCCTCCAGCAAAGAGGGTCTCAGGTCAGACCTGAAGGACTGGCTAGGAAGGATTAGAGTCCAGATGACTCTTACCTCTACACTGAGTGCCCCTGGGCCAGCCAGGCCCTGGGCGCTACTGTGGAGGGCAGGGAGGATAAGAAGCGGTGCAGACTCTCAGGATACCCCAGGCCAAGTGGGGGTTGGGTGGAGATGGATCCCCACGAATGGAGCAACTAGAGACAGATCAGGAGAGCGCTCTACCGCATGGCTCAGCTTCAGAGGTTTAGGAGCCCAAGGGGGGTGGTTAGGGACGACTTGCTGGAGAGGGCAACCTGGAATCAGTACCTGAAGGTGGGAGGATGTGGGTCATTTGCTCATCATTGTCAGACATTTTCGGGGATCCCATATGCTAAGCGGGTGCCTGGTGCAAAAAGTGACATGGAGGGAATCCTGAGCCAGCCCAGCCTGGCTGGGGCTTGAGGTATGTCAAGTCACTTCCTCTCTGTGGGTGTTGGTTTCTTCATTTGTAAATGTCAGGCAGGGCCGGAGCAGGTCGAATGACAAGGGGCTTTGAGCAGGGGTGAGATCTGAGCAGGCCGAGGTTGGCATAGCAGAGGGGAGCTGGAGGGAGACAGGAGAAGCAGGGGCAGGGTGGGGTGTTGAAGCTTGAGCTGGGCCCTTGGGGTGGGGGAGGAGGGGAATCCCCCAGCTTGTGGCCATGCTGTCACAACAGGATGACACTCCCTTCTGCCGGGTCCCTGCTTTCCTGGGGGTGGAGATTCAGTGAGGTGTCCTAGCAGCTGCAGGGCTTAAACCCCCAAACCAGGGCCAGGATCAGGGTGCAGTGAATGCAGCACTTGTCTTGGGCACAAAACATAAGGGGCCGGGGTGGGAAAAAGTTCAGTAATCAAGGTAATATTTTTAAGCCATATTTTTAAAAAAATCAAAACTAATGAAAAAATAAAAAAAAAAACCAAAATAAAAAAAAATTATGTTTATTTTTGAGAGAGAGAGTGAGTGGGGGAGAGGCAGAGAGAGAGGGAGACACAGGATTTGAAGCAGGCTCTAGGTTCTGAGCTGTCAGCACAGAGCTCAACATGGGGTTGGAACCCATGAGCTGTGAGATCATGACCTGAGCTGAAGTTGGACGCTTAATGGCCTGAGCCACCCAGGCTCAAAATACCAAAATTTTAAATAAAGACGTTCAGTATTGCTGTTTCCTTCTTTGCCTTGGGCTCCAACATGGCTCAGAAGGGCACTGCTCCAAACTTCTTTTTCAAGAGCTGTCTCCTTCAGGAAGCCTTCCCTGATCCTTAGCCTGCCGAGGGCCCTGTGGGCTGTTTTCCCTGGCTGGCTGGTGTCAGACCCCCTCTGGCCTGAGCTTCCTGGAGAGCCAGTCCAAGTCTGAGGTTCATGCTTCTAGAGCCTTGAACGAGGCCATCCTAGAAGGGAATCAATGTGGGTCCCTGCGTCTGACCTTGGCCTGAAGTCTTTCTTGCAAGAATGGGAACTTGAGGGAGACCCAGGAGGAGGTTGACCGTTTCTCAGGGATGGAACTGGTTTCCTGTTTCCCAGCCCTGGTCATTTCAGTAGGGTGGTTGGGGCCATCATCAATCCAATGTTGAACCGTTAGAACAGGGCCCAAGCCGTAGCAGGTGCTCAGTTAGTATTCATGATCACTTTTGAGAGGCAGTGAGCAGAGTGGTTAAGAGTCTAGAGTATCCAGGAGAAGTGAAATGGAAGTCACAAGTGCAGTTTAAAATTTTCATATTGTCTGTTATTTTTTATTTTATTTGTGTTTTTTTTAAGTATGTTTTAAAATGTTTATTTATTTATTTATTTTTGAGAGTAAGAGAGAGCACAAGCAGGGGAGGGGCAGAGAGGGAGGGAGATACAGAATCTGAAGCAGGCTCCAGGCTCCGAGCTGTCAGCACAGAGCCTGATATGGGGCTCTAACTCACAAACCCTGAGATCATGACCTGAGCCGAAGTAGAAGTCTGCCCGCTTGACCAACTGAGCCACCCAGGCGCTCCTATTGTTTTTAAAAAAATTGTCACTTGAGTAGCACTGCCTTTCTTTGCCACTTCCTTTGAAGTACTAATTGCCTAAGATTTATTTTTAAAATACTTTTAGGGGCACCAGTGTGGCTCTGTCAGTTAAGCATCTGGCTCTTGATTTTGGCTCAAGTCATGATCTCATTGTTCTTGGGACTGATACTCAATCCCCTAATCCCCGAGCTGGGTGGCCCTGCGCTGACAGCAAGGAGCCTGCTGGGGATATTCTCTCTCCCTCTCCCCCTGTCTCTGCCCCTCCCCTGCTCGTGCTTTTCTCTCCCTCTCAAAAGAAATAAATTTAAAAAATAAAATGAAATATTTTTAAAACCTATACCTATTTTAGCCCTATCCTAAGAAGTTGTTGTAGAGAATACCTAACCAGTAAGTTAAATGTTCACAAGTACCCCCTAAAGCCATCATGCAGAGCCCAGCAGTTTTCGGTTGACCCTGCCCTAGTGGCAGGAAACAAGCTGTGCCCCAGAAGAGCCCATCTGCCCTCTCCCAACCCCCAACAGAGCCCAAATCGTCTGAGCTTGCTGGCAGCCTGCCCTCAGGGATGGCCAGTTCTTTCCCCTCCCACCTGGAAACACCCTCATTTGGCCCACACATGTGTTTATTTTTTTTATTTTTATTTTTTTTTAACGTTTTATTTATTTTTGAGACAGGGAGAGACAGAGCATGAACAGGGGAGGGTCAGAGAGAGAGAGACACAGAATCTGAAGCAGGCTCCAGGCTCTGAGCTTTCATCCCAGAGCCCGACGTGGGGCTCGAACTCACGGACCGCGAGATCATGACCTGAGCCGAAGTCGGCCGCTTAACCGACTGAGCCACCCAGGCGCCCCATGGCCCACACACGTGTTTAAGAGCAGGGCCTCTGAGGTCTCATGCCTCAGTTGGCCCCCTCTACCCGTACCCCACCCCATGGCTATCAGACTTAGTGGAAAGGGTCCTGTTTCCCAGGTCTTCTCAGTGTCCCCCACCTCTCAACTGACAGGCTCTGCCTTCTGGTGGGAACTGCATCTACCCCCCTTCCAGTCCTCCCTGGGGGCAATCCTGGCCCAACAATTCCCACCACAGCCAGCCTCGACACATCCCTGCCACTGGTTCTGGGGAGGCCTGGACAATGGGAAGTCCTCACTCCTCTTAGCCACCTGTGTGGCTGTTACCTCTGGGCGATCCTGTCTGCCTCTCACTCCTACAGGAAGGCCTTTCTCTGGTCTAACCTCTACTGCCCCACCCGGCTTCCATTAGGCTTCCTGAACTCTTCCGTCTTCCTCTATCCTCTTCTCCATCTTGTGTTTCCTTCTCTCTCTTTCCCCTTCCCCTTTCTCCTTCTTCCTTCTTTCCTCCTCCTTTCCTTCCTCCTCCTCCTCCTGGCATCCCACTGCTCAAAGTGACTCCACCCCTGTCCTTGCAGGTTCCCCTTTGATCAAGATGAGGAGCCATTCAGAGTAGCTGCTGCCTCTGGGAGGATCCCTGGTGTCCTGGGCAGCCCAGTGGGTGAGTCTGGAGGCGGGAAGTGGGGAGCTGGGCTGGGTGTGGCCAGCTAAGCCCCAACTTTGAGGTGGGGGAGGCTTCATGGAGGCCAGACCTGAGGTCCCAGTTTTCATTTTGCGAGTAGGTGGAGGGGCAGAAAGATGGTGAGGCTAAAGAGCTTCCCAGGAGGGCTTTGAAGGGGTGGGGTAAGACAGGGACCAGTGGGTTGGGTGGGGGATGTGTATCACATTATCTTTTAAATTGTATTTAGTTTTTAGAAAGCAGTACAAAAGTTTAAGATACAGAACAATATAGTGAAAGGTAACCTTCCCTCTCTTATCCTCCCAGCTGCCAGTTCTCCTCCCCAAAGGCAGGTTGTTTCTTGTATACCCATCCAGAGGTATTCTGTGTGTGTGTGTGTGTGTGTGCGCATATATATATATATATATATATATATATATACACATACGTACATATTTGTACATTTTTTTATTTAACCCAGATGTTTACATAATAAAACACTGTTCTGCATCTAATTTTTCCACCTGACAACAAATCCTTAATATCATTTTATATGAACTTTAGAATTTGCCTATTGGTAATTTGGTGGGGGGGGGCGGGTAGGGATTGTGTTCTGTACTGGTTATACCTTAACCCAGGAAGAACCAATGTCTTCATAATGTCTTCATAATGTTGAGAGCTGGTTTATCCAAGAACATCAAATGTATTTGTTTGTTTGTGTCTTCCTTTGGGTCCCTCAGCAGCCTTTTTAAAGAACTCACATAGTTCAAGGGCACCTGGGTGACTCAGTCAGTTAGTTAAGCGTCCGACTCTCGGTTTCGGCTCAGGTCGTGATCTCACAGTTTGTGAGTTCAAGCCCCACATTGGGCTCTGTGCTAACAGTGTGGGATTCTCTGCCTCTTTCTCTCTGCCCCTCCCTGCTCTCTCTCTCTCTCTCTCTCTCTCTCAAAATAAATAAACTTAAAAAAAAAAAGAACTCACATAGTTCAAAACATAGGTAATAGATAAAGATGTAGAATGAAAATACTTCCTCCCACCAGGGGTGGGTTCCCAGGGAAACTGATGGAGACTGAGCTTCAGGCTCCTTCTGAGGCCCAGGAGGGGCCCAGGCAGTGTGTGCATGTGATCATGTGGTTTGGGAAATTTTTACAAAAGTAAGATATTCCAATTAAATTTTTTAAAAAACTGAGAGATGATTTACGTACAACATTGTATTAGTTTTTAGATGTACAACATAATGATTTGATATTTGTGTATATTGTGAAATGATAAGTAAGATATTGATACTCTTTTTTTTAAGTTTATTTATTTTGAGAGAGAGAGAGAGCGCACACACGATCAGGGGAGCAGCAGAGGGAAAAGGAGTGAGAGAATCCCAAGCAGCTTCTTTGCTATCAGCATAGAGCCTGACAACGCAGGGCTTGATCTTACAAATTGTGAGATCGTGACCCGAGCCTAAACCAAGAGTCGGAGCCTTAACTGACTGAGCCACCTGGGTGCCCCTGATATTCTTTTTCTTTTAAAAATAAAATTTTTTTAATGTTTATTTATTTTTCCGAGGTGGGGGCGGGGCAGAGAGAGGGAGACACAGAATCTGAAGCAGGCTCCAGGCTCCAGGCTCCGAGCTGTCAGCACAGAGCCCGATGTGAGGCTCGAACTCATGAACTGTGAGATTATGACCTGAGCTGAAGTCGAAGACTTAACTGACTAAGCCACCCAGGCTCCCACCTGATACTCTTTCTTATTTTTTAAATTAATTAATTAGTTAATTTTTAAATTTACATCCAGGTTAGTTGCATATATTGCCAACAATGATTTCAGGAGTAGATTCCTTAATGCCGCCTACCCATTTAGCCCATCCCCCCACCCACAACACCTCCAGCAACCCTCTGTTTGTTCTCCATATTTAAGAGTCTCTTATGTTTTGTCCCCCTCCCTGTTTTTTATTAGTTTTGCTTCCCTTCTCTTATGTTCATCTGTTTTGTATCTTAAATTCCTCATATGAGTGAAGTCAGATGATATTTGTCTTTCTCTGACTAATTTCGCTTAGCATAATACCCTCTAGTTCCATCCACGTAGTTGCAAATGGCAAGATTTCATACGTTTGATAGCCAAGTAATATTCCATTATATATATATATACCACATCTTTATCCATCGATGGATATCGATAACATCGATGTTCATCCATCGATGGACATTTGGGCTCTTTCCATACTTTGGCTATTGTTGATAGTGCTGCTATAAACATTGGGGTGCATGTGCCCCTTCGAAACAGCACACCTGTATCCCTTGGATAAATACCTACTAGTGCAATTGCTGGGCCATAAGGTAGTTCTATTTTCAATTTTTTGAGGAATCTCCATCCTGTTTTCCAGAGTGGCTGCACCAGTTTGCATTCCCACCAGCAGTGCAAAAGAGATCCTTTGTCTCTGCATCCTCGCCATCTGTTGCTGCCTGCGTTGTTAATGTTAGCCATTCTGACAGGTGTGAGGTGGTATCTCATTGTGGTTTTGATTTGTATTTCCCTGATGATGAGTGATGTTGAGCATTTTTTCATGTGTCAGTAGGCCATCTGGATGTCTTCTTTGGAGAAATGTCTATTCATGTCTTTTGCCTATTTTCTTCACTGGATTGTTTTTTGGGTGTTGAGTTTGATAAGTTCTTTATAGATTTTGGATACTAACCCTTTATCTGATGTTACTTGCAAATATCTTCTCCCATTCCGTTGGTTGCCTTTTAGTTTTGCTGATTGTTTCCCTCAGATATTTTCTTTTTTTTTTTAAACATTTCTTTTTTTTTTTTTAATTTTTTTTTTTTAACGTTTATTGTTTTTGAGACAGAGAGAGACAGAGCATGAACGGGGAGGGTCAGAGAGAGGGAGACACAGAATCTGAAACAGGCTTCAGGCTCTGAGCTGTCAGCACAGAGCCCGACGCGGGGCTCGAATTCACGGACCGTAAGATCATGACCTGAGCCGAAGTTGGCCGCTTAACCGACTGAGCCACCCAGGTGCCCCTCAGATATTTTCTTAAAGATGGAATTGAGGGGCGCCTGGGTGGCTCAGTCGGTTAAGCGTCCGACTTCAGCTCAGGTCATGATCTCGCGGTCCGTGAGTTCAAGCCCCGCATCGGGCTCGGTGCTCACAGTTCAGAGCCTGGAGCCTGTTTCGGATCTGTGTCTCCCTCTCTCTCTGACCCTCCCCCGTTCATGCTCTCTCTCCGTCTCAAAAATAAATAAATGTTAAAAAAAAAAAAATTAAAAAAAAAAAAAGATGGAATTGAACATGTGACAGCATCCGACCCCTTGAAGTCTGGCTCTGTGTCTGCTCCCTTCCATCCCCTCAGCCCTCAGTTTTCCTCCTTAGAGGCAATGTCACCTTGCCTCTGATGTATCTTTTCAGAAATAGTTTATGCATTTACCAACACCATGTATTAATCTATCCTCTCTGGTTTGTTTTTTTCTACATAAAGGCAGAATGTTCTATATACTGTTCTGCACCTTTTTTTTTTTTAATGTTTATTTTTGAGAGAGAGACCAGAGTGTGAGTGGGGGAGGAGCAGAGAGAGAGGGAGACACAGAATCTGAAGCAGGCTCCAGGCTCTGAGCTGTCAGCAGAGAGCCCGATGCAGGGCTCAAACTCATGAACCGCAAGATCATGACCTGAACTGAAGTCGGACACTTACCGACTGAGCCACCCAGATGCCCCCTCCTTTAAAAAAAAAATTTTTTTTTTAATGTTTATTTATTTTTGAGAGGGTTCTGCACCTTTCTTTAGTCACTTAACAACATACCTGGGAGGTCATCCCATATCAACATGTATGTACTGAGTTTCCTCATTTTGTTAATTAAGGTTGCTCAGTGTTCTACTATATGACCATCCTATAATTTAGTTAACCATTCCCTGATTAATGGGTATTTTGGTTATTTCCAACCTTTTGTTATTATACACGTCACTGTTGCCAGTCACCTAGGAAGACTACAGAATAAGTGTCTAGGGGTGGCTGGAACAAGGAAGAGAAGGACTTGGGGTTTTCATAGCTATTGTGGCATTAATTGCCCTTCTCAGAGGCACTCCCACCAGCCAGGCAGGAGAATGCCTCACCCTGTCACCACGTCGTGTGGGGAGGTTAAGTTCCTTTTCATATATTTAGGAACCACTTATATTTTCCTTTCTGTGAATTTCTCTCTTCATATTTTTTGCCCTTTTTTCTGTTAGGTCATTGGCCAGCTTTTAAAAAATGTTTATCTACTTATTTTTGAGAGAGAGGAGAGGCAGAGAGAGAGAGAATCCCAGTCAGGCTCCATACTGTCAGCACAGAGCCCGACTTGAGGCTCGAACTCATGAACCATGAGACCATGACCTAAGCTGAAAATCAAGTTGGACCTGTTTCTTATTTCTAGGTACTTTTCAGTTTTTAGGAAAATTAGTCCTGTGTTTGGGATATGAGAGGCAGATGTACCCTGAGTTGTCATTTATCTTTTGGCTTTGTTTCTAGTGCATTAAAAAAAACTTTTTTTAATGTTTATTTAGTTTTGAGAGAGAAAGAGAGTGAGCAAGAGAGAGAGAGATCAAGCACGAGCAGCAGAGAGGCAGAGAGAGAGGGAGACAGAGAATCGAAGTGGGCTCCATACTCTGAGCTGTCAGCACAGAGCCCAATGCAGAGCTTGAACTTCTGAACCCCAAGATCATGATCTGAGCTGAAGTCAGACACTTAACTGATAGAGCCACCCCAGTGCCCCTGTTTCTGGTGCGTTTTAATTTGTGGGAATGTTTGATTTTTATATACTTCAGTATTTTACTCTTTTATCTTTCCGGGTTTGTATCATTTCTAAAAGGCTTTTGCGTCTCTGAGATGATATTTTAAATCCTTTCATAGTTTTATTTTTTATAACGAAATATTTGATCTAAATTTATCCTGTTGTAAGGTGTGAGATAGGGGTCTTTGTTTCTAGGTTGTTCCACAACTGTCCCAACAACTTAATAATCCATCTTTTCAGTACTAATTTGAGATATTACTTTTATTGTACACTAAGTTATTATATGCATTTGGGTCTATTTTTAAACTTTCTCTTCTCTCTCTCTCTCTCTCTCTCTTTATTTATTTATTTAGAGAAAGAGCTTGTGCAGGAGAAGGGCAGAGAGAGAGAGGGAGAGAGAGAATCCCAAGCAGGCTCTGCACTGTCAGCACAGAGCCAGACATGGGGCTCAATCCCATGAACCATGAGATCATGACCTGAGCCAAAATCAAGAGTCAGACACTTAACCAACTGAGCCACCCAGGCACCTCAGAACTTTTTGTTCTGTTTAATTCATCTGTATGTTCACATGCTGGTAACATGTACTGTTTTAATTACTATGTCTTTATATGTTTTAATATGTGGTGAAGCTGGTTCTCACTCTCTACCCTTTTTTACCCTCCACCCCCTGCCTCCGGAAATTTCCTGGCTCTTCCTGCTTGTTTGCTTTTCCACATGAGTTTTCAAATCCACTTGTCTGGCTCCCCTTCCCCTGCCCCCCCACCCCACTACATAGGTTGTGTGTATATTTAATAGGATTGTGCATATTTATAAATTAACTGAGAGAGAATTAATATCTTTATGATGCCTTCTGCTTGGCAGCATACTGTGTCTTTCCATTTGTCCAGGTCTCTTCTTTTTGACTCTTTCTACAGATCCCACACATTTCTTATTACGTTTCTTCCTGGTGACTTAAGTTCTGTGATGCTATCGTAAGTGAGGCTTTTCATCCTGGTTTCTAGCTGGTTATGGCCTATAAATATTAATTCTGTTATATTAGTTTTGAATCCAGCTCACTTACTAATTCTTTTATTGCTTGTAATAGTTTCTTAGTTAACCTTCATGGGTTTTCCAACTAAAAATTTATATAATTGGTAATAAATAGATAGTCTCTTCCTGCCCAATTTTTATACTTGTTTATTTTTGTTGCCTAGAACTTTCAAAACAATGTGAATATTAACAATGATGATGATGATGATGAATAATCATTGAGCACCTGGGTGGCTCAGTCAGTTGAGCATCTGACTCTTAATTTTGGCTCAGGTCATGATCCCAGGGTCATGATCTCATGGGTCAGGGAGCCCCACATCGGGCTCCACATTGAGCGTGGACCCTGCCTGAGATTCTCTTTCTCCCTCTACCCCTCTCCCTGGCTCATGTGCTGTCTTTCTCTAAAATAAAAAAAAAAAAAAAGTAAAAAATAGGGGTGCCTGGGTGGCTTAGTGGTTAAGCGTCTGACTTCAGCTTAGGTCATGATCTCACAGTTTGTGAGTTCAAGCCCCTCATCGGGCTCTGTGCTGACAGCTCAGAGCCTGGAGCCTGCTTTGGATTCTGTGTCTCCCTCTCTCTCTCTGTCCCTCCCCCCACTCAAAAGTAAATAAACATTAAAAAAAAATTTTTAAATAAAAAAATAAATCCTTCTCCTCCTTCTCCTCCTCCTCATCATCATGAAATGGATATCCTTGTTTCATTCCTGACTTTAATGGAAATTTTGCCATTGTTTTCCCATTAAGCAAGGGGCTGATTTTTTAGTTTAAGGGAGTATCAGTCTGTTTCTGTTTTTGTAAGTACACTGGATGTTGGCTTTTATCATATGCTTCTTTAGTATCTGTTGGAGATGATCTGATGACTTTTCTCTTTTGATTTGTCAGTCTTCTCTCTGTATCATCTATCTCTTGACTCTTGCCAGGCCAGGAGCTCTTGAGTGCAGGGATGGGACCCGAGTCCCTATTGCCTTGTGTGAGGCTATCTCAAATGAACAAATGAATGGATGGTTCTTTCCTATACATTAACCCCCTTGGTAGTGGGAAGGGTGACACATTCACAGGGCCAGGACCCCAGCTATGTGGTGCTGGTGTGACTTACCCCCTGGAGCGTTCTGCTTCTTCCAGGGACATGTAGGTGGGGTGAAGTTCAGTCCCTAGACTGGGCCTGCAGGGGGACCAGCGGTGGTATCACTCAATCCCACTCATACTTGCTAAGCCCCTGGGCCTGGCCTTCAGCTGGGGACTGGTACCTCAGAAGGAACTGGGCCCTTGCCTGGGTCCTGCTGAGGGCAGTGGCAGGTGTGTGTGCTAGACGCAGCCATTGGCTAGCCTTGTGGCAGTGGCCCAGGCTGTGGGTGGGGCTCAGGGGTGCTACCAACTCTGGTTCCTGGAGGGCTTCCTGGAAGAGATGTGAGCTGGCCGCTAGGAGGCCACGGGGGTGCAGGTGGCAGGTTTCAGACAGAGAGAAAAGCCTATGTGTTCAGGGACCAGGCAGTATCTGGCCTTGCCTGGCACATGGGGCACAAGGGAGACAGCTCAAGGACAGTGCTCGACCCCATGGCATGGGAGACCCACAGAGGGTTGCTAATCGGGGAGCTGTGGCTGGGCAGCCTTACCTCTTACTTGTGCCCATCTGTCTCTTCCAGGTCCGGACAGGGCCCTGCTGGCTGGCCTCTGCTGGCAGGAACCATGGCAGAGGCCGGGGATGCAGCACTGTCCGTGGCTGAGTGGTTGCGGGCACTCCACCTGGAGCAGTACACTGGGCTCTTTGAGCAGCATGGACTGGTGTGGGCCACCGAGTGCCAAGGCCTCAGTGACGCCCGCCTGGTGGACATGGGCATGCTACTCCCTGGTCACCGCCGCCGCATCCTGGCTGGCCTGCTCCGTGCCCACACGCCCCCAAGCCCTGCACCCCGCCCTACCCCCCGGCCCGTGCCCATGAAGCGTCATGTCTTCCGCTCACCGCCTGTGCCTGCCGCTCCACCGGAGCCACTGCCCACGGCCAGAGAGGACGAGGGGCTACCCACCGCCCCACCCATCCCACCCCGGAGGAGTTGCCTTCCACCTGCCTGCTTCTCCGCCCCATCCGCAGCAGCCCCAGACCCTGTGCTGCCCCCGCTGCCTGCCAAGCGGCATCTGGCAGAGTTCAACGTTCCGCCTGTGCCCCCCCGCACTGGGACCCCCCGCCAGCTGGTGAGGTGAGTAGATGCCATCCCTGGTGGGAGGAACATGGGTGGAGGATCCCGGAAAGTGGAGAGGGAGTTTGTGGCCTTTGGCAGTAGGGTAAGAAAGGCACCTCGGTGGAGGGAACAGCATGTATAAAGCCCAGAGGGGGGAAGCACTATCCTGGGGCACTCTGAGCAGACTGGGACTAAACTGTTGGGTGAGTGTGGGTGAGGCTGTGGATGGCATTGGTGGGAGATTCTGTGAAGGCCGGTGGGAAGCCAGAAAGGTTTCAAGCGGAATGATCGGATGAAAGCTGGATCGGATGGATGACTGGTGGAGGAGGAGGCTGGGTGACCATTGAGAGGGCTCAGGCCCCCAGGAGAGGCCCCCACTTGGGCTGTGCTAACAGGGTGGAGAGAGAAGTAGGCAGATGGAATGAGAAATTGGCCCTGGAATGGACGGGGCTTGGGAACGGCCTAGACATTAGCAGAGAGGGCATGGGGAGCCACATGGCATCCAGGTTTCCATCTTGGGTGGATAGTGGTGCCATCCCTGATCTGGGGATCCAGGGACAGAAGTGTACCCAGGGAAGAAGTCTTGGGTTCAGTTTGGGGCTTGGGGAGTATGAGGCCCTGGGAGGTGGGAGTACCTTCTGAGTCAGGAGGTAGCATGTGGAGGACACAGTCTAGGATGATGAGCTGCTGTTGGGGGAGCAGAACTGGCCAGGGCCTGGTGCTGTGCTCCTGTCTCCCGCTCCACACTGCTCCTGCCACATGCCCCCACATCCTGAGGATACTTCTCAGGCCACAACCTATTGGCCCTCCCTCCTCAGAATTTTTCCCCGTCTCCTGGCTCCTGGTACTTCTCGTTTCCTTGAGTTTCCTCCCGCTTCTATGGATGTTCCATTTTAACCTCCTTCACAGATGCCCTCTCTGCCATTTGCTGGGGTGCCCAGCTGGGAGGGAGCATCCCCAGCTAGTGCTGGATATATCTTTGGCGGGTGTAATGGAGATTACTGCAGTACTTGGACCAAGTCAGCCTAATCTGGGAAAACTTCTTGGAGGAGAAAGGGATGTACAGAGAGAGGTCTCTTGGTCCCTATGTTGGGCACTGTGCTAGCTGCCTCATTTCCATGATCTTGTTGCTCAAACCTTCTGGGGGATTTTTGTCTTGTTTTCAAGCAGAGAAACTGAGGCTCAGAGAAGGGAGAGGAGCACTAGCTGGATCCATGCCAAGTGCATGCTCAGGGAGCCCCTGTGGGGAGAGTCTGGAAAGTTTTCACCACAGAGAGGAGAATTAAGTAAGGGGGCCTTGAAGGCCCAGCCATGGCTGTCGTGTTTTGAGGTTTGATTGGTGGAAGCACAAAAAGGGTTTGTGCCTTTCCTGAATTCACACAACTGGGGACCATACTCGGGTCCCCTAGGAGCCTGGCTCACTGTTTAGATTGGGGTTTCCTGGCACTATTGTGCCCTCTGGTGGCCATTCTGATGCATGCATGAGCCGTTTTTATTTCTTTTAATTCCATCAACAGGATGGGGAGTGGTGGGGGGGGAGAGAGAATATGTGTGTGTGTCTGTCTATTTCTGTTTGCCCATCTGTCTCTGGGGGTGGGAGAAGGTGAACAAAGACAGAAGACAGAGCCCTGTCCATTGGGAATTCTCAAGGTCTGAGGAGGCAAACCCCTCATTGAGGGAGTGGAGGCCTGGATTCCTGTTTCAGAGTCAGAATACCTAGGGGCAGGCCTAGCTAGCTGTGTGACTGATTAGCAGCTGCCCCTCTGGGCCTGTTTCTCCATCAGGTGCCCTCCTTGGCCTCCATAGCCCTCCTGGTACTGACATCTGCATTCAGGAGACTTGGCAGGATAGAGCAAGCGTCCTGTCTATGCTCCAGGGTACCAGCCTCCACCCTCAGAGCCTTAGTCTGAACTTAGTCACTTAGCCAACCTACGGGGGAGGCCAGGCTGCCATGCTCAGTAATCTGGCCCCTTGTTTTTGTTTTGTTTTTTTCTTTTAATGTTTATTTGTTTTTTTTTTTTTTAGAGAGAGACAGAGTGTGAGCAGGGGAGGGGCAGAGAGAGAGGGAGACACAGAATCTGAAGCAGGCTCCAGGCTCTGAGCCATCAGTACAGGGGGCTCTTTCTTAAAGTAGAGTGTGATGGGAGGTGAGCTGCCAACCCTGGCTTCCTTGTCCTGGGGTCTTTGACATTTGGAACAGTCAGTCAACATCTGCAGGTCCTAGCACTCTGACTTCCAGGGTGTACAAAATCTTTAAAGCCAAGTGGTAGAAAAACTCACTGCAGATGGAACTTCATGTATGTGTAACAGGTGAAGGCTGGGCAGGGAGGAGACCAGGATGTAGCCTGATTGGCTATCCCTCACAGCCCCTCCCTATGGAACCTGGGCTCCATGGTGCACATTGGAAGGCTCCTCAACCTGGCCTCCTCCTGCCCCCTTTGCAGGAGTCCCTTCTTCCTGATATGGCCTTTGGGTCCTTGCTTACACCCTTTAGTAACGGGGTTCTCACTCTCTGAATCTTAAGACCTTTTACACCGATTCACATGGTGACTGAGCGAGCATTTCTGCCTGGCTCCAGGCCATCACCAGCCTCCCCGGTGGAATTTGGGAACTATCTGCTGTGTGTGCATGTGTGTCCTCTTGAGATAGTGACTCCACGTGAGGGCATGCCTAGCCGGTTGGTATGCGTGCACCGATAGGTGTGCATGTTTGTGCAAGCTGTCAAGGTAGTCACGTGTCTGTGTATTTATGTGTCTGCACACGTTTTAAGGGAGGCCATTTGTGATCCTAAGATGTACATGCGAGTGGGCATTTATATGATTTCCGTGGTTACTTGCGGTGGTGTGTGTATGAGTTCATCCGGGCCCGTGTGCACACGTACCTGTGCCCGTGTGTGCTGGCACAGTGGGGACGCCAACAGCATGAGTCCATTTGTGAGTGCACGTGCTGTGTGTTCTTTGCGTAGCCCCAGGGGTGAGCCAATGTGTGTACACATGCTGCAAAGCCCACTAGGGTCAGCTCTGTTAGGGCCAAGATTCTTGTTGATTTTGTTTAGTGCTGAATCCCTAACACCTGGGACAGTGCCAGGTGCCTTGTTGTGTGTGTGAATCGATGACAACTGTATGAGTTTCTGCACTGCCCAGTGCTGAGCACGTGTGCTACCCATGCTGACCCAGCACCCAAAGAGTGCCCTCAGCACACACCGGACAGTAGACCATAGGGTTAAAGGGCCCCGCGCTCACACCCCAAATCCCTTCCTACTATGCAACCTGTGTCACGCCCGGACATCTTAGAAAGGCAGAGGCCTTCGAGGAGGCAGGCAGAAAATGAGCCGACCCAACTGGGTCAGGATTCTCAGAACCAGGCTCACCGTTCTGCCTGGCCTGGGAGGACCCCACTTCACCTCTCACAGGGTCCGCACCCCCACCATTGTTTAAGCTTGTAATAGGGAACTTGCCGATGAGTCCGGAGATGATGAGAAACGCCCAGAGTCACATGGCCCAGCAGAGTGGAAGCCAATGGTCAGACCCTGCCTCCTGGGCCGGGGCCCAGTCTACTCAGCTTCAAGTATCATAGATGTGGACCCTCTGAGCCTGCTTCCGAGTGGCAGAGGGGTCATTTCTGGGCCAGGTGTTCCAGGGTCACTCCACAGAGCCCCTCTCAGATTGCTCTGGGCCTCAGTTTCCTCCTCTAATACCTAGATGTCTGGAGATACCTTCAAAGAGGAAGTATTTGCCCAGAGGGGGCAGCTGCCAGCTGGAATCACACTGCAAGGCCTCCCACCTGTACCCTTAACTGCCCTGCAGCCCAGCCAATCCCTGGTCTTCCTGAAGGCTGATCACTTGTTGCTGGGGCAGAACTTGCTCCCTTCAAAGAGCCTCTTTCCCAGCCTCTCTGGGCCTCCTTGTGGGGGTGGGGAAGGAGCAGCCAAGTCCAGAGCTTCCTGAGTGTCTACTCTGTAAGGCCCTGCTTGCCAGCACCGGGGTGGTTTGTCCCATTCCAACTTGGGATGGGGGGGCAGGCTGGAGGCGGGGAGGAAGTGTCTGCCCCAGGGGATTCTGGGTGACTTTTCTCTTTCTCAGTGTTTTCAGGAAGTGTGTATTGGCCAGGGCTGCAGGGGGTGGGGGAGGAGGAGAGCAGGAAGCCACGGGAGACTAGAGCTAGATGTACACACACACACACACACACACACACACACTCACTCACTCCCAGACAGATCCAGTTTTACTCAGAAACACTCTCAGATAAGTGATCACAGCCACTCAGAGCCTTACCTGGACCCAGACACGGCCTCAGACACACCCAGGGAACAGGGGCCTGGCTGTCTGCTAGACCAGCCCTGGTCAGACGAGCTGCCTGGTCAGGCACACAGCACTCTCTCGAGCCGGAGCTGTGGGAGTCCTCTGGCCCAGGACCCAGTGGACATCTGAGGGTGAGAAAGGGGAAGCTTTGGGCTGGGCTGTTGGCGGGGGTGGTGGGGAGAGGCTCCTTCAGAGGGTCTGGGAAGGCAGGAATCCCTGTCTGTCTGTCTGTCACCTCTGGACAGAGTTTTCTGTGGTACTCCTGCCCCCCTCCCTTTTTTGCTGTCAGAATTTTCTCTCTTCTTTCACTTTCTCCACATCTTTTGTTTTTCTCTTGCCCTCTCTTTTTTTCCCCTTCTCTTTTCCTTCTCTCTGCCCTGGGCTTTTCAGGCCTCTCGTCTTCCCATAAGCCTGTCTCCTGGGCCCACTGGGAGCCCATGGTACCTGAGAGATTGTCCATCTGTGGGTGTCTACCCTTCAGGGACCTGGTGCTGGTCTCCTCAGTTCTGGCTTCTTTCAGTGTCAAGTTCAAGGGTATTGTGGCTCTGGGAACCTCCTGCCTGAACCCCTTTGCCCTCCCACTGAGTTCAGGATAATAGGGAGACCAACTGAAGGCTAGCACTTAGTTGGTGTGGTTCCTACCCCTCTTCCCCAGGGCAAGCAGTGTGGTGGGTGCCTATGTTGTTGGGGGCTGGGCTGACCTCTCCCCCCAGTTGCTGTGGACCCCTAATGAACTCAACAACCCTGTGCTTAGATCAGTGGGGACATAGAGATGCCTCTAACCAGGTCCTGTCTGTGCACCCAGCCTACCCTATGCCCTTGGCTCATCTTTCCACAGTGTTCAGCAGACCCCTACCTACACCTTCTCCTCCTGCTAAGACAGCCCTGGGCGGGACACTCAGGATGGGGGGATGAGCTCAACACAGTCATGAGCTCCCTCAGGGATAAACCTCACCCTGCTGCCCTTAGTAAACAGCACAGGGCCAGACCTGGGAAGCATGATTAGCTGCCACAGGAGGGCTGGGCCTCTGTCTCCTCCTGCCCACTACAGCACGGCTTGCCTGTGGGAAAGCTCAGTGTAGGCCTGGTGGTAGGCATTCCATGAAGGACCCAACAGGCTGTGTGAGCTTAGAGGAGGGAGCAGTTGAGTAGACCTCCTGGAGGCATGTCCTGGGTACAGTGGAGCTGATGATCTGGATCATTGTGGGGATTAAATGAAAAAGCCTCCCAGAAGAGTGCTTAGTACACACTGGGTACTTAGTAAGTGGTAGCTGTTGTTCCAGGAAAAAGTGCTAAGAGCTGAATGAAGCCTTGGTTGCGAGGGTGGGTGCCAGGTTAATTGGGTGCTGCTCTATGGAGGGGTAGGGGAGCTTCTGACCTTCTCTAGTGATCAGGAAGTGAGTGGGGTGGTGGTCATTCAGTCATCAATACATACCCTCTGAAAACCCCCTGTGTTGAGTGGTGTCATGATGTGGAGGGAGATTGGCCTGCCTGAGAGGGCTCACAGCATGTGCAGAGGCTGAGAGGCATTGGGCAGACACTAACCAAGTGAAAGCCCAGCAAGGGCTCTCCATGCTGTGATCTGGGCAGAAGTAAGAGAACAGAGGCAGGGGAATGCTGGAGGGGTTGACCTTTGGGTCTCATAATGGAGAAGGAAGGACAGGGGCAGCCACCAAGGAAGCAAGAAGCACAGGACTGAGGCCTGAGCCCTCATAGCCAGGGCACAAATGAGGAAGTGGGCAGCTGGGAAGTTTTGCCCCCATGGGGAGGGGAGTCAGGGTAAGACATGGATGTGTTCAGGTAATTGGGCCTCATCCCACGTCTCAGTCCTGCTGGCGAGAGTCCAGGGATTGAGATTGGGCTAGGTCCCTCCAAGGCCTGTGCGACACTTTAGGGGGAAGGTCTTGAATCCAAGACAGGGTGTAGGCCTGGGTCCTTGGTCCTCTGAGGTCAGTTCAGTGAAATGAATATTGATAGACACAGCTATACTGAGTGGAAGTATGGAGGGTGGAGGAGCCCCAAAGAGGCCCCAGCCCAGCCTGGAGCATGAGAGGAGGCACAAAGTGGAGGAGGAGGATGTACAATTTGGACAGGGAAGGGTGTTCCAGGTGGAAGGAACAACATATGCCAAAGCCTGGAAGTATGCATTTATGGAATGCAGCTCAGGTAAGCATGGCTGAAATGTGAGCAAGGGATGAGTTCAAGGCCAGCCTGAGATATGTAGGGTGCCTCACTCTGTTGGTCCATCTGCCCTTATGGTGAAGCCTGGTTCCTTTGGCCAGAGATTGATGGAGACAGAAAGATATGAAGGGAGAGCCAGGGGCCACCCTAGGGGAGGAGGCCATGAAGCAGGTTCCTGGCCCATCCTGTGCTGTCTGAGCCTCTTTCATCACAGCCAGGGTGAAAAAGTTGTGCTGATGACCCGTGGTCATGACTCTTCTTACTGAATTGTCAGTAAGCCTGGAAGCAGATCAGAGAGGAAACTGAGGATCAGAGCTATAGTCAGCTGCTTTGTGAAGTCAGAAACTGATGCGTAGTCAAGCTGGGATTTGAGTGTGTTCAGCCTGGCTCCAAAGCTCTGCCTCCTTTTTTTTTTTTTTTTTTTTTTTTAATGTTTTCGTTTTTGAGAGGGGGAGGGGCAGAGAGAGAGGGAGACAGAATCTGAAGGAGGCTCTAGGCTCTGAACTGACAGCACAGAGCCCGACGTGGGGCTCGAACTCACGGACCATGAGATCATGACCCGAGCTGAAGTCAGATACTCAACCGACTGAGCCACCCAGGCGCCCTCCAAAGCTCTGCCTCTTAGCTAGACAGACCACACATCTCATTTTGCCTGGGACAGGCCCTGTTTATACCTGTTGTTCTGACATAGTTACTAACAGTGCCTCTTTTAACTGTCAGAAGTGTTCTGGTTTATACGATTAATTATGTGGTTACCCTACTCTTACCCATTCTGACATGGGACCCTCACATGTCCCCTAACCCCCAGGTTTAAGGTCAGCTGTGTGTATTTGCCCCAATCCAATAAAACAAACCTCAGGCTGTGATCCCATCCTGGGGTGGATCAGCCTCTGCCCCGTCCAGGAGTCGCCTGGTCTTGCTATGGGCATAGTGAGTAGAGCAGATGTGTCCATATGTCACTTGGATAGAGGAAAAAGGGACTGAAGGAGCAGGGGAGCCAGGGCTGGGGGGCAGGTGGAGGCCCCCTAGAGGACAGGCCCATTGAGCTGTACTCTTAGGTACACACAGGCTTTCCATGGGCTGAGATGATAGAGGGTAGTGTGGAGAAAGCAAGCAGTGTAAGCAAAGGTTTGGAGGGAGGGGCCACTGAGCATGTGCTCATGTTTGGGGCTCAGGGTTGGGGCCAGTCTTCTGATCTGTTGGATCAGAGGTCAATAGGAAACATCCCAGCTGGACCTCAGCTGTAGATTGGAGCTGAGGCCGCTCTTAGGGTTATAGGCACTGACGTCCAGGACTCCAACTGGGGTGGGGGCACTTTGTGGGCACTATCCTTTCCTCTGGGGTTTTCCCACATGCTGTGCCTTCCGGATACCACTTCTCCTTTCCTGGCCTGGCCCTGACTCAGCATGGCCCCGTCCCCTGTGGTAGGCAGGCAGAGGTCAGCCAGGAAGGTTCCTGGAAGAGGATGATAGAATGAGGCCTGGAGGTCCATGGAAGGGGGGGGTGGGTTTCCCCTTGCTCCCACTTGCTTGGCACATAGCCATTTTCCTACAAAGACTGTGCTAGGAGAGGAGCCCTTTGCACTGTTCCCCTCTCCCTTCTTGCCATGGTCACAATGACCGTCAGAGTTGTGATCACATTTCCTCTTGGATGGCAGCTCCAGAGCTGCCTAGATGCTGAGTTGGGGTGGCCAGTGTAAGGAGGCGAGCCTCAGAGAAGCTCTCAGATCCTGGCTGTGGCCTCATTTGACACTGTGGTTGAGTTTGCAGGCTGTGGTGCCAGACTGCCTGGGTGCAAATCCCAGCTGTGGGATCCGGGACAAATTAACTTTGTGTCTCTGTGCCTGTTTCCTCATCTGTAAATTTGGGATAACAGTAGGCCATACTTTATAGAGACCTTGTAATGAGTAAATGAAGACAACTGGGAATAATGCACGCACAGAAAAATAATAAGAATTAATGAACCCAGGTCTTCATTTATTTATTAATCCCTGCTGAGTGCTGGGCACGCCATAGTGAAGAAGGTAGGTGTGGCACCTGCCTCAGGGAACTCGCATGCTTCAGATGGGCGGGTCCCTCGCAGCGGATCAGGACGGTGATAGGGGGCACCTGGGGTCCAGGGACGGGCGGGCCATTGCTTCTTCAGCTCTGAGGATGCTCTGTTGCCACCTTCCCCTCAGTGCTGGCTCTCAGTCCTGGGGAGGGGGTCAGTCCAGGGAACCACTCAGCCCTTCTTGGCATTGGAGGGGCAGAGCCTGACCCCACTTCCCCGGGGCCAGCCTGACTGGCACTGACCTGACAGCTTGGAGTTTTACTCTTGGCTCATCACAGGCCAGGCCCCCAAGGGCCCCTTCTTCCTGGAGTCTGGCAGGCTGGGTGCGATAGATTGCTTTGCCTGTCAGGAAGCCTCCGAGGACATTGCACCTGACCAGCTGGGGGTCATGCCCTTGGACCTGTGGGTACTTACTCAGTCTCTAGGTCTTCATTCACCCTTTCATTTGCTTTTCTCTCAACTGTAATGGCAACCTATCCACTTACCTATCTGTCACCACCCACCTGTCCATTCGGCCATTTACTTGTCTTGTCATCCATCCACCTGCTCATGTGTCCACTCACCCACCTACCCACCCAACATGCTCTTGTTGTTGACTCAGCCAGTTCCTGCACTGGGCTGTGGAGATAAAAAATCAAGTCTGATGCTGCCCCTGGCCTAAAGACACTCAGGGTCAAGTAGGGGAGACAGTCTAGTGCAGTGTTCACCAGGGGGTCTTCTTCGGCCCAGCTAAACATTCAGGCTCTCATGAGCACCACTTGGCATCAGATTCCCTGAGAAGCATTTAAGACGAAACAGCTGGCCACCAGGGTAGTGGTGGGCCTTCCTCTGCTGTGGGGCCCTTGTGGCAGTCAGTTCACACAGCTGTCCAGGAGCCATTCTCCGTGGCCCCCCAGGAGAGGTGGGGGACTGAGACGACAGGTAGGTGTGAGAGCCACCCTGGCTTAGAAACCTCTTGATTCAAGAGTCCAGTATTCCATCTAACGACCCCACAGGTGTGGTTTCGGGTTCCTACATGGGTTGTGCCAGTGACAAGCCACCACGTTCAGGGAAGCCCAAAGCTCCAGCTCCTCCACCGGGTTGAGAGCCACTTACAATTTCTCCCCGTCTAGGTGCAGTGCCTCCCTCAGGCCACTTTTGTCCAAGGCAACGTTGCCAAGGAACGTGGCTGACATAGCACCTTCGGCAGGTTTCTAGGGGAGCAGTGTGAGAAAGCGAGCCGAAGGTCAGATTCTCTCAAAGAAAGGGAAGGAGTTCACTCCTTCTTGACCTACACGTGGGGAGGAGACCATTAGACTACAGGGTAATATGGAAACAGCCATGTATCTTAGGAGGCCCATAGACTGCGGAGTCAGGGTTCGGGTCCTGGCATAGTATAAATGCCTGGCACAAAGGAGGAAGATACTTTAAAAAATGTTATTTGGAATCATTTGTCTGAAGCTTGTCACAGAGGGGGAGATGGGCAGGGTCTGGGGGAGTGTGGAAGAGGGGTCAGGAAAGGCATTCAGAGAAGCAGAACTTGAGTTTGGAGATAAAGGATGAATGGATGTTCTCTGGTCAGAGACCAGGGGGAAGGGATTCCTGGAGGAGGCAACAGCAGGAACAAAGGCCTGGCATCATGGTCATGCCCCAGCTCTTGCTTGCTTTTGCGATAAACGCACACTGCCAATCACTGCCAGGAATGTTGGGGCAATAACCAGGCTGAAAATAACCAGTGAGACAATTGCCCACCCACTCTGATGTTCCTCCTTGGCCCCTGCCAGACACTGGCAGAGAGAGTGGGTGGGGCCAGGCCTCTAGGGCTAGGTCCCTTGTTCCAGCTGTGGGGGCACAAAACACGCCTTGTCTTGGTTAATTCTCCAAACGCCCTGCCAGGTCGGTGATATAGTCCCCCCTCTACGGAAGAAGAAACTGAGTCTCAGAGGGGCTAGGTGCTTGCCCTTGGACACACGGGAACTAAGACTGAGTCAAGGTTCAAACTCACATCTGATGCCAAAGCCAGGAGACACTCGGGAGACACTTAGCCTGTAGGGAACAGTGTGATCTGTGCTGAGACTGATACACAGAGCACTGAGGCTGTGGGAGCTCAGGGGGCCCTGAACCCGGCCTTGGAGTTGGGGAAGGGTTTCTGGGGGAGTGATAACAGAGATGAGGAGCTGGTGTGCAAGAGGAGTGCGATGAGGACATAACAAGAGATGGCAGGGATGTGTAGAAGAAGGAACCCTCGTGCACTGTTGGTGGAAAGGCAAATTGGTGGAGCCACTGTGGGAAACAGTAAAGAGGTTCCTCAAAAAATGAAAAATAGAACTATATAATCTAGTAATTCCACTATTGGGTGTTTACCCACAGGAAATGAAAAGACTAATTCAAAACGTGTATGCAGCCCGATGTTTATTGTAGCATTATTTACAATAGCCAAGATACAGAAGCAACCTCAGTGTCCATTGATAGGTGAATGGGTAAAGAAGAGGTGGTCTATATATACAATGGAACATTACTCTGCCATAAAGAGAATGAGATTGTGCGCCACGTGCAGCAACATGGATGGACCTAGAGGCTACACTGCTAAGTGAGACAAGTCAGTCAGAGAAAGACAAATACCGTATGATTTCACTCATACCGAATTTCAGAAACAAATAACAAAAAAAGGAGACAAAAAACCAGATGCTTAAATACGGAGAACAAACTGATGGTTACCAGAGGGGAGGTGGGTGGGGGTGGGGGGTGAAATGGGTGAAGGGGATCAGGAGTACGCCTGTGATGAGCACTGAGTACTGTATAGGATTGTTGAGTCACTGTATCGTACACCTGAAACTAATATGACACTTTGTGTTAACTATATTGGGATTAAGTCTGGTGGGATCAGGTGAATTTGAGGGGTCTGAGGCACCCAGGAGGTGGACACGTTTGCATCCATGTCTGGGGCAAGGGAGAAGGTAGTCTTGAGCCAGAGACCCCTAAGACTCAGGGCCTTACGACTTGGTTTCTGAGGCTCTGGTCTCTGCCCTTGGCTTAGATGTCCATTTTGATCCTGAACCCATCCACTCACCAACACATGCCTTCTTATCCTTAAAAGCTCAAGTTAATGGGCGCCTGGGTGGCTTGGTCGGTTAAGCGTCCGACTTCGGCTCAGGTCATGATCTCACAGTCCGTGGGTTCGAGCCCCACGCCGGGCTTTGTGCTGACAGCTTGGAGCCTGGAGCCTGTTTCGGATTCTATGTCTCCCTCTCTCTGTGACCCTCCCCCGTTCATGCTCTGTCTCTCTCTATCTCAAAAATAAATAAACATTAAAAAAAATTAATAAAAAAATAAAATAAAAAAAGCTCAAGTCAAGCATCACTGCCTCCAGTCTTCCCTGACTCCACAGGCTAGGATGCAGCCCACTCTGGACTGCTAGATTGGAGACGCTGTGGGTACATGTGGCTAAAAGCTAGAGCTTTGGGGATAGGTGACCCGATCACAGCAATGCAGGGGCAACTTATACATGCCAAAGAAGGTGCCTGCCTCCTTTAGGCTTGGGGAGCTTGGAGGTTTGGGGGCAGGGGAGTGAGGTGAGGAGGGCTCCCGTCTGAGTCTGTGGAATGAATGAGCTTTGCTACAGCCCAGGTGAGCTGGGAGTTCAGTGGGTTTGAGGCCTGGCTCTGTCACATAGTGATGCCAGCCCAGTGACTCCCCTACCTGGAGCTAACCCTGGGTGCCCAACTTTTGGTCTGTTCCCAGCCTTCCCTCCAGGGAGGAGGAGTTACTGTCATCACCACCATCATCCCCTCCCCAGCCAGCGCCTGAGGAGCCCCCGGCCACCTTCCCCCGAGTGCCTCCACAGCCCCCGTCTCCACCTCCCAGCCCCCCGGAGATCCCCCCGAAGCCTCTTCGCCTGCCCCCAGAGTTCGGTGAGTGCAATAGCCAGGCATGAGGTTCCTGGTGGGTAGCCTGGGATCAGGGCCCCTTGGGAGTCTGCAAGGATGCAAGGATCAAACTTTCTGCTGGGCTCTGCCACCAACACAGTGTGGCCCTGGACAGGTGAGCACCATTCTCTTCATCCTCAAAATGGAGACGGCACCCACCTATCTGACCTACTGACTGTTAAGTGCACATGGCAAACTTTTTGAATTGCCCTTGGTTTAAAGTCTAGGGCTACTTTCCATGGTTGTTGATGGTTTGCTTTTCAACTTGGAGTGTCCATTTTTCTCGATTCTTGATTCTTGTTATTTTTTTAGCCTTTTTAAACAGTCCTTGCCTCTGACCCCTAAACTTACCCCTATTCAGACCTCCTTGTGGTGGCCTGGCCTCTCCTTTGAGGCTGTCCTATGATGCCGTGAGTGTATAAATAGCATTTCCTGTCCCCTGTGCCTATTTTTGAAAGCTGGGCTGGGGTGAGGGGTAGGGGTCTTTTTAGGCTAAGGGTGGCCTTTGTGAAGCCAGGCTGGGGTACCCAGGAGGGGAGGCTAGTCTGAGTCTCTTCCCACCCCCACCCCTCTCTCTCCTCAGATGACTCTGACTATGATGAGCCTCCAGAGGAGGGGCCAGCGGCCCCAGCTGGCGTGATGACCAAGAAGGTGGGGCAGGTGGTGGTTAGGGTTTGGGCTGCCTGTCAGAGTGGAGGGTGGGCTGCCCAGCTGCCTCTCGGACCCTGGGGACCACCTGATAGAGAAAGGGGAGCCAGTTCCCAGGATGTTTCCTTCCCCCTTCGTTGTCTTGCCACGCAGGGCTTGAGGGTAGAGCATAGCACCTGAGCTCCCTGCCAGGGATCTGGGGGCTCTTGTTTGAGCCCCAGCTCCAGTCTTCAGCTACATCTGGATGGCTATGTGTGGCCTCTTCTCTCCCTCAGTGTTTGAGCACATCTCCCTGAGAGCATCTTCCTCCGTCTCTTTCACTTTCTCTTTTCCTGTGTCCCCCTGGTGTCTTAACTCTCCATCTCTGAGTGTTATTCACTATCCCTTCATCTTTCTGTCTTTGTCTCTGAGTGATGCTGTCCCTCTGGGTCCCTGTGCCGCCTGCTGGCAGGGGAGGGAGTATGTGGAAACAGCAATGAAAGTGCTGAGTCGTGTGGGTTAGGTGGACGGGACTGAGGGAGCGCGGCAGCCCCCGGGGGGGTGTGATCTGGGGCTTGAAGGGAAGCCTGATGCTGAGTGGGTTTGTGGCGGGGCGGCCAGGAGGAGCTCCCAGTGAGCCAAGTCCCACGTGCCGTGCGTGTGGCCAGTCTGCTGAGCGAGGGGGAAGAACTGTCTGGGGACGACGACCAAGCAGATGAAGATGAGGATGACCACGCCTATGAGGGCGTCCCCAAGTGAGTGTCCACTCTTTTCCAGTGGCTGTCCCACCTGGCCACCCTCCTTTCCCAAGTGTTACCAGCCACTCCATCTCCTCAGCCCCTGCCCCATAGAAGCCCCCATCCTGGGTTCCCTCATTCCTTCTCTTCTTTCCCAAGTGGTGGATGGCACAAGAGCAGCCTGAACTCATCCCTGCCCAGCAGCCTCCTGATCCCCGAGCTCCCACCACACCCCATGGACGGGCTCCCCGGGGGCTCCACCCCCATCACACAGGTCATCAAGGCTGGCTGGCTGGACAAGAACCCACCGCAGGGGTGAGTGATGCCTGTTAGGTCTTGCTGGTTCTCTGCATGAGGATGGGGAGTATTCTATATTGGATCCAAAAAACAGGCCAAGGTTATTTGAGCAGCTCTCTCCAAGCTGAATGTAACAGTCAGTCATGCCCACCAGACCTGTGTTTTATTACCGTTAAAATCGGGAAGTCCTGGGGCGCCTGGGTGGCTCAGTCGGTTAAGCATCCGACTTTGGCTCAGGTCATGATCTCACAGTTCATGAGTTTGAGCCCCACGTTGGACTCTGTGCTGACAGCTCACAGCCTGGAGCCTGCTTCGGATTCTGTGTCTCTGTGTCTCTCTGCCCCTCTCCTGCTTGTGCTCTGTCTCTCTCTCTCAAGAATAAATAAACATTAAAAAAAATTGTTTTTAAGTTGGGAAGTCTTACTTTGAGTCTGACTTCTATCATTCTTGCTATAGGTAAAGTCCCTTTTCTCAGTGGCCATTTGGGTTCCTTCCTCCCTTGAACCTGGCTATTTCTAATTTTGTATGTGGCCGCGAGAGGGGGCGGGGGTAATCTTGGAGCCTCTCCTCTAATCCCCAGTCCTTTGCTCTGTTTTCCCTCTGCCTCTGCTTCTCCAGATCTTATATCTATCAGAAGCGATGGGTGAGACTGGATGCCGATCATCTGAGATACTTTGACAGTAACAAGGTGAGGCCCATGTTGGTCCCTGACAGGACCCCTGCTCCAGCCTGGCCCTAGGCTGACCCTTGACACTAGGCTTGGGTGGAGTCCTTCCCCAGACCAGACCTCACTAGAGCTCCGGTCTGACTCCTTGAACCGTGTCTTCCTCGCCCATTGGCCTGCTGTGGGCCGTGGTCAGGGTCAGTGTCAGGGCTATCCCTCATCACCTGTGGGGCACGGGGCTGTAGCTAACTTTTGTGTCATCTAAAGTCAAGGGAACCAAGGAGTTCTGAACCACAGTACAGCTTCCCTCTCTTCCCCAGGACGCCTACTCTAAGCGCTTTATCTCTGTGGCCTGCATCTCCCGCGTGGCTGCCATCGGGGACCAGAAGTTTGAAGTGATCACGAACAACCGGACCTTTGCCTTCCGGGCAGAGAGTGATGGTGAGGGGTAGGGCTGGGAGAAGATTGGCAGCCTGGCCTGGTAAGTGGGGGGAGGAGAACCAGGGCACATCTGTTCCCCTGCATCAAACCCAGAGAAGAGTCCATCTTCTATGAGGTGGGAGAGAGAAGGGGACACTCTCTGGCTCTGTGTTTGAGACACCCACTGAGAACCATTTATTTCCATTTGCAGGGGAAATAGGCTCAGATAGGCGAAGTGGCTTGTCCAGCGTAGGTGGCACAGCTGGGATTGGAGCCTGAGCTTGTCCAAGTCCAAGAACTCACAGATAGTCAGAAATGGGTGGGGTGGTCTGGGTGGGCTTGCTGGCGGAGGTGCTGCCTGAGGAGCCTGGAATAGAGAACCTTAGGGGACTCCCTGCCAGGCTGAGCTCAGGCCTACTCTTTCCCCTTGGCCTGCAGTGGAGCGGAAGGAGTGGATGCAGGCCCTTCAGCAGGCGGTGGCTGCTCAGTATGCCCGGGCCCAGCTGTCTAGCGCTTATCCGTTGGGTATTCGAGGCTCAGAGCCACCTGACCGTGCTGGCAGCCTGGAACTACGTGGTTTCAAGAATAAACTGTATGTGGCCGTGGTTGGGGACAAAGTGCAGCTGTACAAGAATCTGGAGGTGCGAAGGAGTCAGCCAGATTGCTAAACCCCTCCCCTTCTCCCTGCCTACTTGGTCCCTCAGCCTGCCCAGCACCCACCGTGGCCCCTCAGCCTGCCCCCTGCCCCCCGGGCCCCCCCCCCCCCGGTCCCTCAGCCTGCCCCATGCCCCCTGCCCACCCTGGTCCCTCAGCCTACCCCCTGCCCACCCCAGTCCCTCAGCCTTGCCCCTGCCCCCTGCCCATCCTGGTCCCTCCACCTGCCCCCTGCCCACCCTGGTTCCTCAGCCTGCCCCCTGCCCCCTGTCCACCCTGGTCCCTCAGCCTGCCCCCTGCCCCCTGCACCCCCCCCCC
>NC_064808.1:53740551-53754174 GCF_023721935.1 Panthera uncia | reverse complement strand
CCCCCTGCCCTCCCTGGTCCCTCAGCCTGTCCCATGCCCCCTGCCCACCCTGGTCCCTCAGCCTGCCCCCTGCCCCCCCTGGCCCCTCAGCCTGCCCTCTGCCCACCCTGGTCCCTCAGCCTGCTCCCTGCCCATCTCATCCCTCAGCCTGCCCCCTGCCCACCTCATCCCTCAGTCTGCCCTATGCCTACCCTGGTCCCTCAGCCTGTCCTTTCCCTTTCTTCCTTCCCCTGACTGAGCTCAGCCCTGTGCCGGCCACGCTTCCTGCTCCCAGTCCTGACACTATCCCCTGCCTGGTTCCTGAGCATTACCTTCCCATCACCACCCTGCCTCCTGCTCTCCTTCCCTACTGCTACACGGCCTCTGAGCCTGGGTCCATTGACCCATTTCCAGATTCCTGTACCCTCCTTTATCTCCTTCCAAGGTACTTTTCTAGTCCCTAGGGTTCTACCTCCCCTTCCTCTCTGTCCCTCCCTGGGCCTTTGAGCCCCGCCCCCCAGGCCTTGCCCTCACCCCTTCCCACCTACCTGCCAGGAGTACCACCTGGGCATTGGCATCACCTTCATTGACATGAGCGTAGGCAACGTGAAGGAAGCAGACCGGCGCAGCTTCGACCTCACCACCCCCTACCGCATCTTCAGGTGAGCCTCCCTCCCCTCGCTCACCTGCATCATCACTCCCTGTCAGCATTTTTCTTCTTGCTTGTGTGGAAACCTGCCCCTTCTAGGATGGATTTCTCCCCTCCCTTCCCAGCCCTGACCATCTGCACTGGTCCTTTACCTCCACTCACTAATCTCTTCTGATCCCTCCCTTCTAAGAAATCTCACTTTTACCCCACCCCTCTCTGACCATCACTTTCCACCTCCCCTCCCCTCCCCCCCAGGCCGTCACCTGCCACCTCTGAGGCACTGTGCCATGCCTGAGTTCAAATCGTGTGTATTAGCCTGGCTGCCATGCATGACAGAATAGCACAGACTGGGGAACTTAAACAACAAAAGTTTATTTTCTCACAGTTCTGGAGACTGGAAGTCTAAGGTCAAGGAGCCGTCAGTGTTAGTTTCTGGTGAGACCCCTCTTCCTGGTAGATGGCTACCTCCTCACTGTGTCCTCATGCGACTTTTCCTCTGTGCGCATGTAGAAAGAGAGTGAGCTATCTGGCATCCCTTCCTCTTTCTGTAAAGGAACCAATCTTACCAGGTTAGAGCCCCACTCTTAAGACATTATTTAACCTTAATTACCTCCCTCAAGGCCCTGTCTCCAGATGCAGTCACACTGGGGGACCACGGTTCGGTCCATAACATTCTGGGTCCACCACTGGGTCACTGTGTGACCTGGGCAAATCGCTTGACCTCTCTGTGCCTTGGTTTCTTCCTCTGTAAGACCACGACAGTCTTTGTAAAGCCCTTACCTGACACAGTATGCAGTAATTGCTCTGTCAACACTAATGCCATCATGCCTCTGTCATCATTTCTTTTACCCTTAGCTCAGATCTCTTCTCCCCCAGGGACTTCCTCCTGAGCTCCACCTGTATGTCCAACAGTTTTGTGGATTCCTCCTCGACTCCCTGTACCTCCCAGGCCCGTATCTCCACCCATGGGAATGTCTGCCTCTCCTGCTCAGCCCTGGGGACACCCGTCACAACCCCTGTCTTGCCCCCATCACTCTTTCACCTTTGTCTGGCGCCTCGCCTCTGTCCCTCCCATTTTGTCCCAGGCCAGGGGGGCCTCTGGCAGTGGCTGTGGTGCTTCCTCATCCATTAGCTGATTGTCTACGACTGCCTGCAGGGCCTTTTCTTTTTGTTGAAAGCCAATTTTTTTTTTTAAACGTTTATTTATTTTTGGGACAGAGAGAGACAGAGCATGAACTGGGGAGGGGCAGAGAGAGAGGGAGACACAGAATCGGAAGCAGGCTCCAGGCTCTGAGCCATCAGCCCAGAGCCTGATGCGGGGCTCGAACTCACGGACCGCGAGATCGTGACCTGAGCTGAAGTCGGACGCTCAACCGACTGAGCCACCCAAGCGCCCCGAAAGCCAATTTTTTATTTGTTTATTTCTTGCATTTGAAGTTCTCTTTGATGACATCATTGGCCTGAGATTCTTTGTTGTCATCCTTAACTACCATGCAACCGTGACCAGCCACCTTCCAGCGTTTTCCAGAAGCCTGCCTATTCACCTACTTTCTTGTTGTCATCAACCTTAATTAGGTTGATTTGGTGTTAGGCACCAAGGGCCTCCACCCTCCTGACATATGTAGGCTGAGACAGTTGGACGTAAGAACACAAAGACAGGCTTAGTGCTTAGCTAAGGCCTTGGCAGCTTGCAGATTCCACATCTTAGGCCTTTGTGGATGAGCATGGTCTTCAGCCCCTCTTGTAAAGCAGCATTATAGCCTGTCACACCTCTAACAGCGATGCCTTTTTTGGCCATGGTGGTGGGTGATGAGGGTAGCCGAATCTTGAATGCATACATATGTGGTGTGGTGGCAGCAGGGAAATAAAAAACCAGAGGAAGACACCTCTGTATCCTCTCATACTGAAGGTGAAACCTCCACCCCACTGAAACTCTCCACTGCATCTCTGTTGTCCTCTGGGTGCACTTTGCCCTCTTCTGCCTGGCACAGGCTTGTCCCTGTATGTCTCCCAACCTCTTGTCTGCACGTCTGCCTATCCTGCCTGCAGGTCCATCCCTGTGGATGGCCCTGTGTGCCATCCCACCCCTTTGCACATGCTGTTCCCTTTGTCTAGAACTCCTTTCTGCCTCCTCTGGCTAAGCCCTTTTCATCTGTCACGTCTTAGCTCGGGCATTATTTTTTCCCCGGCAGCCTTTTCTAGTCTCTGGGTGGGGCAGAGGCAACTCTGGGCTCCCCCAGCTCCCGTGTATATCTCAGGTTCATAGTGTCCTTGCTTGTGTCCATGCCCACCTTCCCCACAGACCCAGGATGCCTCCCTCTTCTGGTTATGAGTGCTCAATGCCTTGTTCCCGCCACTGCCCCCCCCCCCAAGGCTGTGCCTCCTAATGCTGCCTGAAAATCTCTCTGAGCCCTTTCCCACCAGCCCCCACCCCCCACTCCTGTGTCCCTAGCTTCTCAGCCGAATCGGAACTAGAGAAGGAGCAGTGGCTGGAGGCCATGCAGGGAGCCATTGCCGAGGCCCTGTCTACCTTGGAGGTGGCCGAGCGCATCTGGGCTGTGGCCCCCAACAGGTTCTGTGCCGACTGCGGGGCTGCCCAGCCTGACTGGGCCTCCATCAACCTCTGTGTCGTCATCTGCAAGCGCTGTGCAGGTGTGTGGGGCTGGGGCACCAGGCTGAAGCATGACAGGGCTGGTGTGTTGGGATGATAGGTGGCCCATCTGGCTGGAGGGGCTGGACCCAAGACGGTATTCAGATCGTTGTTGATGAAGTTGTACCTGTATGCCAGGCCTTTCCCACTGTGATTAGCCCTCAGTCCTGAGATTGTAAGGCAGGGGTTAACTGCTCATGCCATGGCTAAGGACACTGAGGCACAGAGAGGGGAAATGGCTTGTTCAGGGTGGCCTGTCAAGTAAGTGTGGATTTGAGCCCAGGCCTGTTGGGGTCCAGCACCCTGTCACATCAGAGAAGTGGAAAGAAGAGACAGGAGGAGCTGGCAGGCCGTTGCAGGCAGTGGGAGGAGCTAGTGTTTCATCTGGAGGTGATGGGAGGCAGGAGTGGGAGGGAAATGGTCAGATTGTGCCTCAGACTCTGGCTGGTGGGTGGAATCCGAGTTGGAAAGGTGAGACTGGAGACCAGCGGGGAGGCTGTTAATGGATCCATTAGAGAGAAGAACAGGCTAAGGGCTGGTCTGTGGAAGCGATGGAGAGCACTTGAGAGATGTGCAGGATCTGCAGGGTAAAGGTCTCAGGGACAGATCAGATGAGGAGGGTGAGAAAGAAAGCCTGGAGCCTAAGATTGATTCATCTGTTGAACCGGCATTTACTGGGGGGGGGGGGGGGTCTCTGGTATGCCAGACACTGTGAGGTATTGGGGATTTGGCCCTCCTGGGAGCTGATGGTGCCCAGGTGGCAGCTTTGGGCAGCTTGAGATGGGGATCTGGGGCGCGGGGTACAGTTCTGGGGAAGGCGCTGACCTCAGTAAGAAGCCCTGAAGCCTGTGGGACATCTAGGGCAAAGGTCCAGGAGGCCTTGGGCTGTGAGGTCTGGGTGCAGGAAAGAAATGACTCGATTTAGAAAGGTGTCAGCTCACGGAGGCATATGGGTGACTGGAGTGGAAGAGGTGCTCCATGAGAGGTTGCAGAGGGCGTGAGGCTGAAGCCAGAACCAGGCAGTGCTAGGCACTCCTAGAGCCCCAGCCTCCTCCCTACCCTGGGGGTCCTTTGTGGGACCTATAGCTGAGCAAGGCTGCATTCCCTCCAGCCCCAACTCCCCCTGCCCTCTCATTCCACAGAGATTTACTAAGTGCTCACTATGTGCTAGACTTTATTCTAGGCACGGAGGCTAGACCCTAAAGCTGACAGTCAAGGTTCCTGCTCTCAGGCAGCTTACATTCTGTTGGGGAGAGGCAGAAAATACATACATGAACCAATAAAAACATCAGGTAATAAAGTGCTAGGCAGAGAATGTGTCTGTCAGGAAGCCCTCTCTGAAGAGATGACATGTCAGCTGAGATCTGGATGGGAGGAGGGAGCAGACCCTGGGGAGATGGGGGAAGAGAATCCAAGCAGAAAGAACTGTGAGTGCAAAGGCCCTGAGGCAGGAATGAGGTTGGTTGATAGGAAGAGGGAAGAGAGTATGGCCCAGGGGGATTGGGGTTGGGGGAAATTCTGAGATGAAGTTGAAGAAGCAGGTAGGGAATTCGTATCTAATTCTGGGGAGCCATTGGAGGGTCTAAAGCAGGGATTTGTTGTAAGCAGATTTGCTTTTTAAAGAGATCACTCTGGGGGCACCTGGCTGGCTCAGTTTGTGTGTGACTCTTGATCTGGGAGGAGGAGGAGGGGGGTGGGAGAGTCATGAGTTCAAGCCCCATGTTGGGCATAGAGCTTACTTAAAAAAAAAAAAAAAAAAAAGATCAAAAACATCACTCTGGCTGGGCTGTGCAGAGTGGCCTGTGGGGGGTGACGGGGGGGGGGGGCGGGGGCACTGATGCAGGAGCCCAGGTGACTTTACAGGGCTCAGTTCTGTGGTGCCAAGAGCAGGGGGATGCGTGGCTGGTTTCCAGAGTGGTGTGTGAGTGACCTCTCCCTGTCTGCCCTGGATGGGCTCTATGGGGAGGCAAGGATGGGGGGAAGGTTAGTGCTTATATGAAGGAGAGAGCCCTAAAGACCCATGACCCTGAGTCTAGCCCTCTGTCTATAGGGGAGCACCGTGGCCTAGGCGCTGGGGTCTCCAAGGTGCGGAGCCTGAAGATGGACAGGAAGGTGTGGACGGAAACACTCATTGAGGTGGGGAGGCCTTGCCCGCCGCCTACATTTGGGGTCAGCTCCACTCAGCTACTGCCTGGGTCTCCCCCATCTCACAGACCCCAGCACCCTGGAGCTAGAAGAGCCCTTGGGGATCATCTAGTGGGTGGGGATTTTGGAAAAGTTGATTTTTGGCAAAGTCAGCAAACTGGCCAGTGAGCTAAGAATGTTTCTACAGTTTTAAAGGGTTGTAAAAAAAAAAAAAAAAAAAGGAACATGCCACAGAAACTGTCCTGCAGAGCCTAAAATGTTGTTTCATCTTCACTCACGTGTGCCAGTGGGTGTGAGTATGTACGTTTGGGGGCATACTTACATGTGCATATGTGCCTGTGTACTTGGGGTTCCCAGGTACTGACACGTGTGGTGGTCACAGAGGAGAACCGTGCAACGGGAGGCTGACCACACGGGCCTACCTGACAGCCCCAGCCACGCTTCAGTTTGGGTGTCACATCTCCTGTGAGTTAGGGTTAGAATACCCAGGTTAAACATGAGGACACTGAGGCTCAGGGAGAGAAAATGACTTGCCTGAAGTCACAGAGTAAGTCGGTGGTGGTGGAGCCTGTTTCTGCTTTATTCTCTTCTGTGACCCAGCACCCCACACAGGGCCTGACAAGGAGGCAGGGTGGGGGGCCCAGGAAATGGCTGTGGAATGAATGATCAGCAGGATGAAGGGATTAATAAACTAGTCCCCTGGTTACTGGATTCTTGCATCTGCCCCCCAGCATTAGCCCCTGCTCCTCCTCCCCTGAGCCCAGAGAGGAATGTCAAGGACAGGAGAGGTTTCCAAAATCCCTACCCACTCCATTGGCTAACAGGTCAGCCGCCGCCCCCAACCCGTGACCCTTGCCCAGGCTGTGATAACCTCAGGAATACAGAGTTCCAGATGTGGGACTGGGTGGGGGAAATAGTAAGGCCCCCAACCAGTCACCAGGCCTGGGGCGTCTACCTGGCAGACTGCCTCTCATCCTGTCGTTGAGCTGAGGGACTAGGCTTGGGCTCACAGCCACCAGCAGGCCAGGCTGCCCCTCAGCTTCCCCAATTGGAAAGTGGGTAGGTGGTCTGGCTCTCCCAGCCCCTTGCCTGACAACCTCAAAGATTTTATAAGAACGGGCCTCTGGACATAGTCTGCCTCTCTAACCTCTTGCCCAAACCCACAGCTCTTCTTACAGCTGGGCAATGGCCCTGGGAACCGCTTCTGGGCAGCCAATGTACCCCCCAGTGAGGCTCTGCAGCCCAGCAGCAGCCCCAGTGCCCGGCGGCGCCACCTGGAGGCCAAATACCGTGAGGGCAAGTACCGCCGCTATCACCCGCTCTTTGGCAACCAGGAGGAACTGGACAAGGTCAGGGCACTGGGCCTCTGGGGCTCCTGGAGACCACCCACTTTCTTTCTGCTCCCCTCATTGCTCTCTGTGTTTCAACTCATCTTTTGCATCAGCTCAGAGCGATGAGCTTGGTATATAGGGAAACTGAGGCCCAGAGGGCAGAAGGACCCTGCCTAAGCCACAGGGAGAGTTGGAGCAAAGCAAGGAGGAGTCAGGCCTGACCCTTGGGCCAAGGCCACATCCCCAGCATCTGTCTGCCTCCCTCCCCTCTTGATTCCTCTGTCTCCCGAACCGTCCTGCTCCTTGTGAATCCTGCCAAAAGGAGTGAACTTGATGGGGATGCTATTTCCTGCCAGGCTCATGAAAAACAGCTGGCTGCTCTGACCCACCCCCCCCCATCCACACCCCACTCAAGATGAGGCCCCACATGGGCCCCAGGCCCTGACAGGCTGGGAGCCAAGCCCCGGGCCCTGGTCTGGCTCAGCCTGAGTGGGAGGTAGCCTGCTCCGAGGCAGGGGGATGCCACTGTGACCTCTGATTGGCCTTCAGCCCCTCCCCCAAAGCAGCCCCACCCAGGAAGGCTCAGTCTAGCTAGAAGCCCAGTGGGAGCCAGACCTCCACCTCCCAGGAACCCAGGCGTCCAGCCCCCTAGCCCGCCAGCTAGGAGGGGCAGCAACTCCCATTGGTTGAGAGGGCTGGGCAGGCAGTGAGGAATTCAAATGTGGGAGGAATTAGCTACAAAGCACCCCGCTCTGCCCTTCCACAAGGCAGAGGGAGCTTGAGATCCTCTAGAGAACAGGCTTGGCGGCTGACTGGATCCCAGGGGCTGCCAGCAGGGGTGAGCCCTGGGCCACTCGGATCCCCAGCCTCTGCAGGGCAGCCCCTACCTACCCTCCTAACCCCTTGGCCTTTCTCTTCCTCCCCCTTTCCTCTTTGGCTTTCTTCCTGCCTCTTTTCTCTTTCAACCTGAGGATGGGCCCCCAGACTTGGGTGACTCCTTCACTCCCTTCCTCTCTTCCCCCAGGCCCCCTTTCCCACTGTCCCCCCACTCTGACTTAGGCTGACCCTCCCCTCCCTCTTCCTCCCTCCTCCCAGGCTCTGTGTGCTGCAGTCACTACCACAGACCTGGCTGAGACCCAAGCTCTCCTGGGCTGTGGGGCTGGAGTCAACTGCTTCTCAGGGGACCCTGAGGCCCCCACGCCCCTGGCTCTTGCCGAGCAGGCAGGGCAGGCGCTGCAGATGGAATTCCTACGGAACAACCGGACCACGGGTGAGTGGCTGATGGGACTGTCCACCTCGAGGGATGGGGCCTCCCTGCTGCCACCGTCTGGCCTTTTGAGAGGGGTGCTGGGTGGGGGTCGCCAGAAGCGGTGTATCACCCTGTGGGGTTAGATATGCGTACCACGTGGGCTGTGATAGCAGCTCCTCGAGGGGCCCTACAACAGCGTGTGACTTGGGGTCTGTTTGGGTTTGCATGTCAGTGTACATTTGTGCATCTGGCTTCCCCCTCGTACGTGTGTCCCTTTGTGTCTGTCTCTGCATCTCTTTCTGGATTTGTGGGTCCCGCCCAGACCTGCACCAGGGCCTTCTGCCTGCCACCGTCTGGGCATCTCTGAGCTGCTGCAGATCTGTGTTTCCTCACACCTGGGGGTGTCGAGGGCTTTGGAGTTTGTGTGTGTACAGAGTAGCTGAGTTGCTGTGTGGGGGTTGCATTTCTCTATGTGCGAGTGGCCCACAATGGCAGCCCTGTCTGCTGCTTTGTCTGGGTGGGGCTCTGTCACAGACTGGGGTTGGGGCCCATTTGGCTATCACTCTCCGGGTGAGTGAGGAGGGGATGGCGGGGGTGAGCCCTGCCGGTCATGGCCCAGGGCTGGCCTCTGGGGCCATATCCCAGGACTGAGGGTGGAGCTCAGCGGCCAGAGCTCGGCTCATGGCCACGGGTGGGTGGGGTGTGCTGGGCTGGAGCAAGCCCAGGTGTCCAGGGAGGCACAGGAGACCACCCAGCTGGCTTGAGCTTTGGGACCGCTGGGAGCAGGACTGGAGCCGGGCTGCTTCCTTAGGCTTTGCATTGTCTGGGACAGACCTCCTTCTGGGGATTGTTAGTGAGTTTGCCAAGACCCCTCATTCTAGTGTGCTATCCCTGTGCCTCAACAGAGAGAGTGGGGTGGGTTGGGCTGGGGAGTTGGGGGGCTTCCTGGCAGGGAAGGTACTGGAGCTGGGCCTTGGAACTAGGGTGGAATTTGCACAAGCGGGAGGAGGTGGAGAATGACTTGGGCAAAGCCCTGGATGTGGCACTGAGACCCTGAAGGTGATAGAGGACTGGTGGCTTGAATGTAAGCTTGGATGCTCGACCCAGGCAGGGGCGAGGAGAGACACCCTGGGATGGTGAGCATGAGCAGCCGTTCCTCACCATACACCCCACCTCCCAACACCTTCCCTAAAGAGGTGCCTCGGCTGGATTCAGCGAAGCCTCTGGAAAAGCACTACTCAGTTGTCTTGCCGACTGTGAGCCACAATGGCTTCCTCTACAAGACTGCTTCTGCCGCCAAGCTGCTGCAGGACCGCCGTGCCCGGGAAGGTGGGTGCTTGGCCAGACCCCGTTCTTGCCATGGTGTTCTGGCATGGTGGCCGGGCCAGAGAAGCCAGGGCTGTCTGCACTGGTGACCAAGGAGGGTGCCAAGTATACTCTGGCAGAGTCACCCTAGAGGGCTTCCAGGATGTGGTCTCTAGTACATAGTAGATGCTTAATAAATGGGCTGATAGGGGTGGGAGAGGGCCTGGCACTGCGGAGCAAGTCACTGCTAGAGTGCCTTTAGGCTATAAAAGCCTTGATTGAGCGCCTGCTGGGTGCTGGGCCTCTGATAGTTAGAGCCAGACAGAGCTAAGCTCAGAGCTCCGCCCCTTCGTCCTCTCTGCCTTCCATTTGCTCCCCAGCTCTGAGTACAATCCGCAGTCCTTCCCATATCCCACAAGGACCTGCCAGTCAGCCCTCCCACCCTGTGACTTCTGACCCCACTCCCCTCACTCACTCTGCTCCAGCTTTACTGGCCTTCTTGCTGTTTCTCAGACATGTCTATTTACTTCCACCAGGGCCTTTACATTTGCTCTGCCCCCTGCCCAAAATGATTTTCGCCAAAATATCTGCACGATCAGTCCCTCACTTCAGTCGGATCTCTGTTTATTTTATTTTATTTTTAATGTTTTAATGTTTATTTATGTTTGAGAAAGAGAAAGCAAGAGTGGAAGGAGCAGAAAGAGGGAGACAGATTCCAAAGCAGGGGCTCCACGCTGACAGCAGTGAGCCCAATGAGGGGCTAGGACTCGCCAACCGTGAGATCATGACCTGAGCTGAAGTCAGAGGTTTAACTGACTGAGCCACCCAGGTGCCCCGAGTCAGGTCTCTGTTTAAATGTTACTCCTTAGAGGGAGGCCTGGGTGACTCAGTCAGTTAAGCGTCCATCTTTGGCTCAGGTCACGGTCTCACAGTTCATGAGTTTGAGCCCCATACTGGGCTCTCTGCTGTCAGCGTGGAGCCCACTTCGGATCCTCTGTTTCCCTCTCGTTCTGCCCCTTCCCTGTTCACCCACACGCACGTGCGCTCTCTCACTCTCTCTCCCTCAAATAAACAAACATTAAAAAAGAAATGTTACTCCTTAGAGACTTCATCCATAACCATTTTACCCAAATTAGCATGCTCTATTTACTTTTACCCTAACTTCATGCCACTTATCTGACGTTAATTTGTCTGCGTATAGATGTATCTATTGATTCTCTGTGCCACACTAGAATATAAGCTCCTCTCGGCCACCACTGTAGCCCCAGCACCTAGAACAGCTCCTAGCACAGTGGGCACTTGGCAGACATCACAGGATGAAGAGTGACCGAGGCAGGGCTGCTCCTTCTGGAGGGCCCCAGCCTGGGGGGCAGACTCTGGGACACACTGCCCTCAGAGGGCAGATGGCATATCCTCGCAGATAGGACAAGAGACAGTGTCTGCTTTGGGAACATTATTGAGACCATTGCTCCCTGCGTCCCTCAGCACACCCCTGTGACACCCTCTAATACCCAAACAGATTTCTTTGGAACTCTGTGCTGTTCACCACCTCACTGCCCCTGGGGCACTGCCCCTCGTCTACCTCCTTCTGCCTGATAATGTCATTTATGTAACTGCTTGAGTCATCCTTTTTGCCCTGGATGCCAGGAAGCTCTGAGCCAATGTGAAGCTCAATGCTATGTACTATATAAGCCTGCATGGCCTTGACATTCTGTTCTTTCTCCTGCCTTTCCTGGTCCAGATCCCCATTTCTGTTCCTTTATGGGATCTTGTCAGTTTTCTCAGTGCCATTATAGGAGGAAACATAGAGCAATGTGTGTCACTGGCAGGGGAGGGTGGGAGCATGGGGTGGGCACGGAAACTTTCTGTGACATATGGGCTGTTCTTAAAGGATAGAGGGTGTGGGTGGAGGAAACAAGGTGAGCAAAAGTGGGAAGGGCGAGGTATATGCCCAAAAGTGGTTGGAGAGGAGGGTAGGGGCAGACCCAGCAGGGCCTTGAATGCCAGTCTGAGGTGTATAGAATAAGGGGAGCATGGCAAAGTTTTGAGCACGGGAAGGACGGAGTCTGGTTTTACTTAGATCACTTTTGAATCTTGGAAGAAGCAAGTCGAGGCACCAATGAAGAAGTCACTGCAGTGGTTCAGGGGAGAGGCGTGGGCTGGGCTGGGGCGGCAGGCTGCAGGGAGGAGGATGGAATCAGGGGAACTTGTGAGTTAGAACGAAGAGGACATGAGTCAGGTGGGAGTCGGGGCCCAGGGAGGATACAGAAGGGGTTTTCAGGGGAGGGCAGGGGCTCCCTCATGGCTCCCCTGCCCACCTTCTTCCCAGAGTTCAGCCGACGCTGGTGTGTCCTTAGCGACGGGGTCCTGAGCTACTATGAGAGTGAGCGGGCAGTGACCCCCAATGGTGAGATTCGGGCCAGTGAGATTGTGTGCCTGGCAGTGCCCCCTCCTGACACCCATGGGTGAGTATCCCTGGGGCAGAATCACAGACTCTTATTGCTGTGAGATCCAAGCCCCCATTCAGGAGATAGGGAAACAGGCCCAGAGAGGGTCAGAACCTTCCCAGGGTCACAGAGCAAACCCTGTGGGTCTCCGGAGGCCCCAGTTTAGGACTTTCCCATCCCTTCTTATAGGGCCAGGGAAAGGGCAGGGGGCAGGGGATGGCGGCAAGGCTGGGCAGGGTGGGTCATGGCTGGGTTGAGTGGGCCTGAATCCTGACCTGTGTATCTACAGCTTTGAGCACACCTTTGAGGTGTACACGGAGGGAGAGCGGCTGTACCTGTTTGGTCTGGAGAGTGCAGAGCTGGCTCGTGAGTGGGTCAAGTGCATTGCTAAGGTGGGCCTGAGTTAGTGGACAGGTGTGGGAAGTCTGACAGGGGCTGGGGTGGGATCTCCCGGCTGATCCCGTGTACCCCATCTCTCCTGCCTCATGAATGGAGGGAGCAGACATAGGGCAGGCTTCTGGGGCCAAGAGCCAGATATGTCAGCATCTGCAGCCCCCTAGGGGGGACGTCAAGAGACCGGTCTCAACCATGTGGAAGAAGGGCTGTGAGCTTTGCACTCCACAGGTGCTCAATACAATAATGTATAACAGCCATGTTAGGATAGATAGTGCTGACTCCAGGAAGAGTGAGCATCTTGTTCAGGAGCAAAGAGGCAGGGAGGCTGCAGAGCTCTGTCCTGGGGATTAGAGCCAGGTGCCCTCTGGGTCCCCCTGTGCTGTGAGGGCCTGTGACTCTTATTTACTCAGTCGCTGATCAGTCATCTGTGAGCCTCCTTGACGGTTAGTCCTCTGAGCTCTGGGAACCCAGATGAACCAGTCTTGGTCCTGGCTCTTCAATAGCTCCTTTGCTGATGGGGGAGACAGCTGGGTCCCTGACAGCAAGAATACTGTGGTCAGTGCCGCAATAGAGGGCAGAAAAGGGGCATCCCTGAAGGTGTCTGGGAACATTTTCCTGAGGAGGGAACATGAGAATGCGTATGAGTGGGGCATGATACCTGAGTTTATTTACTGTGCTAGGTCCTGCCCAGGGGAAGAGAGGAGGCAGCAAGGTGGGAAATGGGTATATGCCTACAAGCCAAAGAGCCTGGGGCAAGGGGTGGGGGAGGGGGGAGGCCGGCATTGCTGTTGGCTGATGTGGTCTCTTTGGCCACCTCCCCTTTTCCTCTGGCCTCCCCATCAGGCGTTCATACCTCCCCTGGCTGAAGATCTGCTGGTCCGGGATTTTGAGCGGCTTGGGCGCCTACCCTACAAAGCTGGCCTGAGCCTACAGCGGGCCCAGGAGGGCTGGTTCTCCCTCACTGGCTCCGAGCTCCGTGCTGTCTTCCCAGAGGGGCCCTGCGAGGAGCCGCTCCAACTTCGGAAACTGCAGGAGCTTTGTGCGTGGACCTAGACCTGGGCCCCCAACTTCCAGGGCACCCTATCCTGGGCTCCCAGGCCCCCAGCCCTTCCCTGGAAGTCTGAACTCTACCCTGGCCTGGCCAGAAGGAGCCAGCCTGCCCTCTTATGTCCTCTCCTGCCCTTGGGGTGTATCTCAGCGACTCCATGTATTGGTGGGTGGGTCCCAGGGATGTATGTGCCCAGAGAACCTCAGGAGGGAGTCGGTTGGGGACCATGAACAAGGCCTTACCTCGACCGGCCCCTCCACAGCCGTCCAAGGGGACAGCGAGAACCAAGTGCTGGTGCTGGTGGAGCGAAGGAGGTGAGCCCTGGCCTCCCTGGGGGGCTCTGAGAAGCCCCCGGCAGTCTGACAGGCTTGGGAGGGGTAGGGCAGGGGTAGGCTCCCAAGTGACTGACTATCCCCCCCCCCCC
>NC_064808.1:53704214-53740051 GCF_023721935.1 Panthera uncia | reverse complement strand
CCCCCCCCCCCCACACCCAGGACGCTGTACATCCAGGGGGAGCGGCGGCTGGACTTCACAGGCTGGCTGGGGGCCATCCAGAAAGCAGCGGCCAGCTCCGGGGACACGCTGTCGGAGCAGCAGCTTGGAGACTCAGATATCCCAGTGATCGTCTACCGCTGTATAGACTACATCACGCAGTGTGGTGAGCCCCGCCCCTGTAACACAGGCCCCACCCAGGGAGGCTGACCTCTTGCCTCTCCCCCACCACCGGCCAAACCCCGCCTTCCCAGGATCCCTCTGACCTTAGCTGCAAGGCCCCGCCCCCCGGCTCAGTGCCACCCCCTCTGCAGGCCTGACTTCTGAGGGCATCTACCGCAAGTGTGGGCAGACATCAAAGACTCAGCGGCTGCTGGAGAGTCTGCGGCAGGACGCTCGGTCTGTGCGCCTCAAGGAGGGCGAGCAGCATGTAGACGATGTCTCCTCAGCACTCAAGCGCTTCCTGCGAGACCTGCCCGATGGTCTCTTCACTCGCGCCCAGCGCCTAGCCTGGCTAGAGGCCTCAGGTGGGCCCTGTAGTCCTTGCCAGCCTGAGACCCAGGCTAGTGCTGCTGACTTGTCCACTCCTATCTCCAAATTCCCACCCCTCCCCTTCCCATCCAATGAGGCATGCCCCAGAGGATAAGCCCCCCGTCTCCCTTACTCCCTCTGCTTCTCCTTCCCTTGTCACTCTATACAGGAAGTGCTATTCACCTAGGAGGAAAGGCAGAGCAGCCAGAAGGGTGGGACAGGGGAGGTGGTTATGGGGGGCCTCCTGACCTGATCTATTTCCCCCCCACCCAGAGATTGAGGATGAGGAGGAGAAAGTCTCCAGATACAGAGAGCTCTTGGCACATCTGCCCCCAGTCAACCGAGCCACAGTGAAGGCCCTTATCAGCCACCTGTACTGGTGAGGAACATTATTATTGTATTGCTCTGGGGGATTGGGGTGGAAAAGATTCTTCTACTCCTTCCTGGCTGACTGCCCTCCCCACAGAACCAGGTAGGCCTGGGAACTGAATGTGGACTTTTGATGTGCCCTGATCTTGGACCCTTTGTCTCCCAACTTACTTCCTGCAGGGTGGGAGAATAGAGGTGGTTTTACCTGGGACCCAGGGGACCTTGGCCAGATATCCCAGCTTCCCAGCTCTGTTCCTCCCCCAGGACCTACGGCATGGCCAGAAAGACTATTCCCATCTCCCCTTAACTGGTGGTTCACTCTGACCAGGACTTTCCCTGGCCTCCCTCCAGGAGCCAGTTGTGGACCTGCCTGAAATTGGGAAGGTGAAGTGGGGAGGTTCTGGGCTGGACTATTCACTTAGGGCTCTGTCTTCCCCTGTCCAGCGTCCAGTGCTTCTCAGACACAAACCAGATGAACACGCACAACCTGGCTATTGTGTTTGGACCCACGCTCTTCCAGACAGATGGGCAGGACTACAAGGCAGGCCGTGTGGTAGAAGACCTCATCGGCCACTATGTGGTGGTGTTTAGCGTGCGTCCCCTGCCAGTGGGCAGTGGAGGGCAGGGACGGGCCCCTTGGGTGGCAGTGATCATCTGTCCCTGTGTCTTTCTCCTCCCAGGTGGATGAGGAAGAGCTGAGGAAGCAGCGGGAAGAGATCACTGCCATTGTGAAGATGCGTGTGGCTGGCACTGCCAGCGGGACCCAGGTGAAAGACTGGGCCTGGGGTAGGGTGCTCGGGATAGCTGCCTGCGCCCACTTTCCCCGCCTCTAGCTGAGCCCTGTCTTTTCACAGCATGCCGGTGACTTCATCTGCACAGTGTACCTGGAGGAGAAGAAGGCGGAAACCGAGCAGCATATCAAGGTGAGAGCTAGGGACCTAGGAGCCAGAGGACCAGAGAAGTCAGGCTGGGCCAGGCACAGGCTCAGGTGACCAGGGAAGCAGGGCTTCTATCCCAAGGGGAGCCCTGGTTTGGAACCTGTGTCTGGCTAGTGCCAGGGCCTGTCTCTTTGCTTCCTCCCCAGACAGTGGTCATCGGGACCACTTAGAGACACCCTCCTAGTATCCCAGGACCCGAAAGGTGGGCTCGGCCCCTGGATCACAGCAAGGTTGTGGGAGAGCAGGGGCAGGAACACGGTAGGCTGACCTCTTCCTCCTTGGCCACTGCAGATCCCAGCAGCCATGACAGCCGAGGAGCTCACCCTAGAGATCCTGGATCGCAGGAATGTGGGCATCAGGGAGAGGGACTACTGGACCTGCTTTGAGGTCAATGAGAGGGAGGAGGCAGGTAGGTGGCCACCAGGATTTGTGCAGGGTATGGTGTGGCCTGTACTTGTCTGAGCTGCTGCCCCAGTCTGTCCTCCCCTACCCCACAGCATGGCAACAGTGGTGGTCAAGGGAGTCTTGGATGATAGATGCTGCTTCCACACTGTCACCTCCATGATGGTGGTGGTGGCATGGTGGGGGGCCGGGGGGAGTCGAGGTGATGGCTATAATGTGGCTGATGGTAAGGAGGTTGATGTTATCAACTGTGACGGTGCTTTCTCAGTGTCAGTGAGAATGGTGTTCTTGCGAGGGTGGCGATGCTGAATTTGATAATGGGATTGATGGTGAAGGGGGCAGTAGGTGGTGATGACCGTGCAAGAGGGGTCAGGCAGGGTGGGTGGGGGGTGGTGTTTGTAAGGGTGGTTGTGACGGTGTTGTGAGAGAACCTTGGTGGTAAAGACAGTGATAAAGGCATTTTAGGATGAAGGGTGGTCTTAATGGCAGTGGACAATGAGGGTGTATCTGTCCATTTGTTTTACTGTTATTTGTTGAGTGCCAGACACACAGCCCCTCCCCTTCATGGGGGTAAGTCTCGCATGGAATAGACATTAATCCTGTGGCCACAGCAATAAACATACAACCGAGGCTGTGATAACTGCCTTGAGTGGCCACTAGAGCTTGTAACAGGGTCTCTGGCTACAGAGTCCCTACACTAGGAGGTGAAGAGTAGGAGTTGCTTGGTGAAGGGGGAGAAAAGCGTCTCCAGGCAGTGGGAGCGTCACAGGCAGAGGCCCTGTGGTGACCATGGACATCACCCTTTTGAGGAGCTAGAGATAAGGGCAATGAGGGGGCTGTGTCACGGGGTGGGACTGAAGACAGAGGCAGAAGCGGCCACCCAGCCTGACAACAACGCAAGGCCCCTGAAGGGCTAGTGACTGGGAGTTTGGAGAGGTTGCTACTTGCCGCTGGGTAGGGAGAGGTGAGGAGGGGAATGAGAGCACATGCAGGAGACCCCTCGGAGGGCCATGGTATTAGTCCAAGGACAGATGGTAACAGGGGCCAGCGTGGCAACGATGATGGACAGAAGTAAAGAGATTTAACATATGGAGGGAAGAGGGGGAGGAAGCTGTGTTTCTGGCTTGAATGGCTCGGCAGGTGGTGTTTTCCCCAACGAGGACACGGGAAAGATCACTGGCTTCGGTTGGAACAGCTTTGGTCCCAGCCAGTTGTGTCAGACCTGAAGCTTGAGTGTGGAAAGGGTAGTCCTGATGGTGATGTGTTGTGGCGCTGGTAGGTGGCGGGAGTGGTGCTCACGGACGTGTAGGTGATATGTGGGTGTGCCAGCCCTCGGTGCCTCAGTAACAGCGGGTGTGACCTCCCCCCAGAGCGCCCCCTGCACTTTGCGGAGAAGGTGCTGCCCATCCTGCACGGGCTGGGCACGGACAGCTACCTGGTGGTGAAGAAGCACCAGTCCATGGAGGCCATGCTGCTGTACCTGGGTAGGTGGTGTGCCTGGGTGGGTGGCGCCTGCAGGGCTGGACAGGCTGGTGGGTCCTTCCGAGCAGCTCGGGCAGAGGGTGCCATGTGGGCAGGCCTCTTTGGTGGCTGGGGCAGGCTGGGGCAGTTTCCTTCATCCTGGGATGCTCCCCTGGGTGTCTGTATCCATGGGCAGGGGGTTGGTGCAGCCCACGCCCACTCCGGTCTTCCCCCAGCCAGCCACGTAGGCGACACCAAGCACGGCATGATGAAGTTCCGTGAGGACCGTAGCCTCCTGGGCCTGGGCCTGCCCTCAGGTGGCTTTCACGACCGATACTTCATCCTCAACAGCAGCTGCCTGCGGCTCTACAAGGAGGTCCGGGTAAGTGCCCCAGGGGGTCGTGCCCTGCAATGAGCATCTGTACCCAAGTGTGCTCACACACCCATTCACAAACATTCGCCAGTGTCTGCCAGTGGGAGCAACCCCATCGCGGGGTCTTGGGGTGGCACAGTGGTGGAGGAGAGCTATAGACTCTCAGGAATCTTCTGCTGTGGCCCTCGGTGGCCGCTCTTCTGTGTCCAGTAGCCCCACTAGGCGCTAGTCTCTGGTGCCATCACGTCAGGCTCATGCTGTCTCACCTGTGCCTGTGCTTTGTCACGGCACCCACAAGAACATGCTATGTGGTGACAGCCCCCGCCGTGGCCCATGCACATCTTGTCACTTCACAGGTTGTACCTCCTCCATGCCCACTCTGTCCACATGCCAGGTGGCCTCCCAGGTCTTGGCACCCTGCCCCCAACATCTTCTGCACATACCTGCCACATCCCACCATGCACCACCACACACATTGTCCTGGCTCTGGACCCGGACCTCCTTCTTCCATAACTCTGATCCTCTATCAAACAGAGCCAGAGGCCATGGAGCGGGGCCCCTGAGACCGTGAGTAGCTGTGGGCCAACTGCTAGCTGCCTTACACCACCTGGGGGCCAAATGAGCCTAGCGGGAGCCTGGGGACACAGCCAGAGCTCTTCGCTACCTTCAGGCATGGTTCCCTGCCCTCTTGCCTATCAGCACTGGCTCCCGTCTTTGGGCTTGTGTCCTGGGCTCCTGTCCTTCATCCCCATCCATGAAGAGGTGGTCCTTCATGGGTGGGGAGTCCTTTTCCCAAGAAGGTTGAGCCCCCATCAGTGTGATGCTTTACAGTTTTCCAAAAGACTAGGTGTGGAGGCTGTGGAGCCAGTATCAGAGGCCCCTAGGTTTGAATTAGAGCTCTGACCCTCATCTCCTGCCACCCCTGGAGCCATCCTTGTCCCAACCATGGAGAGAGTTTCAAGACTGTCAGAATGCCCATGCTACTACCCTGATCCTAAAATGCTGGGGTGAGACTAAATGGGCTTGTGGTATAGTTCACCTGTGGTAGGAGTTCCCGCTCAGCCTCCCTGGCTGGTTGCCAATCCTTACATGCACACTTCTGGGAGAGGGGAGCTTCTCCACTCCTCCCTTGGGACTGCCCTATCCCTAGAGGGATAGTTTTGCCGGGAGAAGGCCCTTGCTCAAGTTCAGCTGAGAACATGCCACCTGGGATGCCCCTGTGGGTTCCAGCGATGCCTTAGGGGCCACAGAGCATAGATGCGCTGTAGTAATGGGCAGCAGAAATGTATTTCCAATCCAAGGGTCTAACCGGATCTCCCATAGCTATTCCCACCAGTGATTCCAGCCCTTCCTGTCCCTTGCCTCTCCTGAGGACACTGGGCAGGCCTAGCTGTCATGGAGGGAGCAGAGCAGATAGACCAGGATCCTCACCTCCCTCTCTTTGCACATTATACCTCTACTAACGCAGCCTGGGCTCCTACAGATCCTCGTAGGCAGTGCCTCCTCTTCTCTTTTGCCTCCCTCTATGATTACTTACTTCTGGGCCTGTTCACCCCTCCACTCAGTCTCCCTTGGTTCTGGGATGTTATTTCCCTGATGCCCTCCTTATGATGGTACTTGGAGCGGAGCAAGATCATCACTGTGGGCAGAGAGGAAGGAGGGTGGCTGAGGCACCTGAAAAAGCAGCTGCTGATCCCTTAGCATGGAGGGGAAATGGCACGAGAACTAGAGAAAGGAAAAAGATCTAATGTTTAAGTGAGCCAGATTTGGTGCCCAGCCCTCCACATACTAGGACATGTCCTCCCACTAGCGTCCTCCAGAGGAGGGATATTATCCCCATTTCACAGGTGAGAAAACAGGCTTCGACTGCCTTGCCTAAGGCCATCTCTAGGTAGCCCCATCAGAGCTCGAGCTCTTTATTCCTTGAAGTACAGGAAACAGGGACTCTTTGGCGGAGCTGATCCGTGCTGCTGTCTGAATGGCAGCCACACCTCTGCCCTGACAGTAGCCCCAGGAGGGTGTGGTTTGGCTACTGAGGTGTTGGTAATTCCAGCATTTGCTATTTTATGGAGGAACAGAACAGAATATTTGAAATTGGGACGACACCCAGCAATTCAGGATATGCGAATACCCAGGCCAAGGCCTGGGCATCTTCCATTGTTAAAGACCTTGAAGCACCTGGGAAAGGCACATTGTAGAACAGTCTTGGCTCCAGCAGAGGTCTTTGAGTATCAAGGGGTGAATTTTATTCTTTCCAGTGACCTCATACCTCAGCAATGCTGGAAACATGAGTTCTTTGATTAGAAACGAAGTCCTGCGTTGTCTGATGTAACCCTCGCTCCCCAAATCTCCCCCTCAACCTTCCTGTCTCAGCCATACTCCTGTCACACACGTGCTGCGCATACACCACACACACCAGAGCCTGAGGGAGTGGAGGCCTGAGGATTGTTTTTTCGAATGTTCAGGGAGCCACAGCCTGGTTTGAATTCCTTGATTCCCACAATTCTCTCCACGCCCTGACTGGAACCGTTGTTTCTGTCACACCCACGAGCCTGTTCCTTCCACTGTCAACTCATCTACCCCTTGCTTCTAGTTCTCCCTCCCTGGCACCCACAGCTCAACTTCCTCCGAGCCCTCAGCCTGCTTTCCATTCCCTCAGCCTGCTGCCTTCCATACTTGCAACATGGTTTTTCCCCACGTCCTTTCTTCTGTCGTGCCCAGAGCCTGCTGTTTTCATGTCTACAGCCTAATTTCTTTTGCAACCTCTGTCTCAAGTCTTTCCATCTCCACTACCTGGTTCCTTCCACCCTGCAGTCTGACTTCTTCAGAACTCTCAGCCTTGCTTCTTTCCTGCTGGCTTGGAGGTTTCTTTCTTGTATTTGCCCACCCCTTATTTACAGCCTGGTTTCCGACCCCACTGCCCGGTTTCCTCCCTGTCCACAGCCCAGTTTCTTCCAGGCCCCCTTGGGCACTTGGTCCTCAGGGAGGATCAGGGCAAAAGCAAGGTGAAAGGTCTCTAGTACGCCCTCTTAAACCACATTCCCTATGACAGCACCCAAGTCTCCACTTATCTAGGCAGCTCATCCTTTTGCAGCCTCACAGGGAGTCTACCAATCCCTGAAACTTTCCATCTCCCTGTCCATCCCTTAGTCCCTTCTTTTTTTTCCTGCTAAGGAGCCATGCCTGGGGGTGGCTAGGAGTAATGGTGGGAATAGGGTGGAGGTGGCTCAAACTTTGACCCCCAGTTTTGGTTGTAAGTGAGTCCCCCTCCCCTACCATCCATCCTGGTGCCCTACTGGTGCCAGGAGCCTGGTGGGGGCAGGGCTTCGAGCAGGTGGCTCCCAGAACAGAAGAAAGGCTCATTAGCTTGACTTCCAATTAGCCTTTACCTTGGGGGTCATTGCTCCCATACCTCTGCCTCGGAGCCAGCCTGTTCCTTCCAACCCCAGACCCATATGCAGAGGTGGGGGCCAGAGGTGAGCATGTCAGTGATCTGGTGCCCCTCCCCAGTACATCGGTCTCTTGCTTCCTGACCTAGACCACTGGAAAGTTCTTCCTTTGGTCTACCAAACAGCAGTTCTGCTTCAGCTTGAGTCATTAGCCTTCCCCTCGTGGAACCAAAGAGCTAGTAATTGCTGACCCCACAGGTCTTCTGTTCACACGGTCAACCCTGGAGCCTCCGTGGGGTGGAGAGGGGCGAGGAATCTATAACCGGAGACAAACAGACCCAAGCAGCCAACCGAGGCTCTCAGATCATACACGCTCATTCAGTTTGGTGCCAGAGGGCGAGGTGCGGACTTCTCCCTCCATAGACAATCTGATTCAGCTGATGCTACAAGTCAGTTCTCCAGTTTGTAGGGCAGCAGGAAGGGACTGAAAATCACTCCCTGGTTGTCCTGCTGGAACGGCTGCCTCGGGGACTGAGGGTTGACTGTCTGATGCTGCTGCAGGGATTGAAGCCTGGGGGGAGTGGGGCGGTTAGTTGGGCTGGATTGTGAACAGGAAGGGCTTTGTCAGGAGGTTCCCTGTGCTGGGATGCAAATGAGGGCTGGGAAGAGGGAGGAGAGAGGTACCCAGTCACCCCAATTCCCGCCCTGACCGACTGAAGTGTCATCCCTCTGCCTGCCCCCACCCCAGAGTCACCGGCCTGAGAAGGAGTGGCCCGTCAGGAGTCTCAAAGTCTACCTGGGAGTGAAGAAGAAACTCCGGCCACCCACCTGGTTAGCCGGGGCTGGGGCCTGGGAGAGCTCAGAACAGATTGGGGTGGGGGTGGGGGTGGGGTTGCGGCACAGTGGGGGCTTTGAACTTGACAGGGGTTGATACCATGGTTCTGAAGGTGTGGTCTCCCAGACCAGCAGCCTCAGCATTACCTGGAAACATGTTAGCAGCCCACATCTTGGTCCCACCCCAGACCTGCTGAGTCACGGATCCTAGGGGGTGGGGCCCTTAGTCTGTATGGTAACAAGCCATTTAGGCGACTCTGATGTTTGCTCATGTTTGAGAACCACTGGCCTTGATTGAAATCCTGTCACTGACTACCTCAGGGATCTTCCTGTGCCTCACTTCCCACATGTGTAGAATGTGGAAAATAATGGTGCACCTGTTTCAAAGGGTGGTTGTGGTATGCTTTTAAGTGGAAAAGTGATGCATAGCCACTATTATTGTTGTTAATTACAGCCACCAGACTTGGTTTTCTGACTTTCTCCTCTCATCTGCTGGCTGTGCCTAGCTGTCTCTCAGAGACTAGGGCAGGCCTGGGTGGGGTGGCATGGGTATAGGGAGCCAAGGGCCTGGGAGGCTGGTGTGAGCTGTGAGAGGAAGAGGCTGTGGCCAGAATGTGCCGTGCTTGCAAGAAGGCCCTGAACTGTGCCCCTCGGCTCTGGCCCAGGCTTCTGGGCTCCGTCCCGGGCACCTGGGCTGGGAGGCCTCTGTGGGCTGGCAAGTGACTCCATCTGCCCCTCCTCTGCAGCTGGGGCTTCACAGTGGTGCACGAGACAGAGAAACATGAGAAGCAGCAGTGGTGAGTAAGGGCCCTGGCCTGAGACCCCAGGTTGGGAGAGATGGTTGCATGTTCCCTTTGGTTGGGTCCCTTTATTGTCCATATATGCACCCTGCCTGGAGAGCCAGGCGGGCTGCTCAGCCTTGGCAGTGTCCAGATCCGTGCCCTGCCCCGCAGGTACCTCTGCTGTGAGACACAGATGGAGCTCCGGGAGTGGTTTGCCACCTTCCTCTTTGTGCAGGTACCAGCTCAGGGTGGGGTCCCGTGAGGCTTCCATTATGGAGAATGGGTATGTTTGCTTCTTCACTACATAGGGCATCAATTGCATCAAGGAGATTTTGAGTTGCTTTTAATTCTTTTCTTCACTCAGCAAACCCTCCCTAGAGTCCACTTTGGTGCAACCCCAAGCCAGGCATGCTAGAGACAGAGTGCAGACCCCTGCCCTCAGGCACTCCCCATGTAGAAAGGAAAACAGACCTTGAAGTTGCCTGTTAAATAGCCCAATGTGGTCAGTGTATGGAGATAGAGAAAAGCCCAGGGACCCTACCCGCTGGAGGTGGTGCATGTGGAGGGAAGGCAGCAGGGAGGGGGTGTCATAGGAGCTGAGTCTGAGGATGAGGAAGCCTTCATCAAGCAAAGGCGGTTGGAGGTGGGGGGGCAGGGGCAGGTCGGGGAGGCTTCTAGGCAGAAGGAACAGTTTATTGAAAGGCATGGCAACAGAACCACAGATTGCCCAGTGGGGTGTAAAGAGAAGCCAGGAGTACCAGAAGCTGACACTGGAAAGAGATTCAGGAGCCAGATCTGAAAGAGCCTTGAAGGCCATGCCAAGGGAGCTGAACTTGACCTAGTCAGCAGTTTTCAGGGAGAGTTTTAAGCAAGAAAGTGGTGTGCAAGTTTGCGTCTGAGAGGGCTCGTTCTAGATGTAGCGTGCAGGGGAGGACAGGCTGAAGGAGTGAGGTGGCTGCCGCAGTGGGCCAGGTGGGAACAGGCTAGGAGGGGCTTGGAGCCAGAGCAGGGCTGGGGTGAGGGGTTGGGAGTGGGAGGGGTTGGACTTAAGCCACAGATTTTAAACGAGAGCTCAGAATTGTTTAGGGAAAAGGCTGACAGAACTGTGCCAGGGCTGTGGGCTGAGTTCTTTTAGCCCTGAGCTTCCTGGTAGTCAAGCCTAAAGGGAAACAGGCAGATTCTATAGTTTTGTTGGTTCCTGGTGAAAGAAAGCACACACATGTTCCTCTAGAACTGTTTTCTTGGTGCTGCATTCTTGGAGCAGTTTGTTTGTGGACCTGGAGGTGGGGGTTGTTGAGTAACATAACTGGCTGGGTTCTGCCAGGGATACAGTCATGTTCTCCTAACAGCTGCTTCTCATATCGACTGGGATCAAAGCTGAGAGGGTCACCTCAGATCATAGCTGGAGGCGTTTCTGGGAAGGGTGGGTGGATCTGGAGCTGAGTGTCTGGGTGAGCTGAGTGTCCTCCTCTTCCCCTGCTCCCCAGCATGACGGCCTGGTGTGGCCCTCGGAGCCCTCCCGTGTATCCCGGGCAGTGCCTGAGGTCCGGCTGGGCAGTGTTTCGTTGATCCCTCTGCGCGGCAGTGAGAACGAAATGCGAAGGAGTGTGGCCGCCTTTGCTGCGGACCCCCTTTCTGTGAGTAGTTTTCCATCCCTATGGGCAGAGCCCTGGGACCTGGCTGCTGCCCGCCTCACACCTGACTCACCCGATTGCCCCCTGGCCCCCTCCCTCCAGCCTCCTAGCAGTCCTGACGGGCTCTTTTGGTTCATGTAGCTCTCAGGAGTCCCCTCTCTACCTGGCCCTGGGGACCCCGGCTGACCTGAGCACTCCCAAGCCAGCACTACAGAGCAGCTGCAGAAGCTTCAGCAGGGCCGCTGGTCCCTGTGAACCTTCACAAAGTGCTTATGGAATCTGGGCTTCTGTACCTTCCCACAGCTCCTCCGCAACGTCTGAGCGCAGAAGCCAGCCCCTGGCTCTGAGACTCTGCCGCCCTGAAGCCTTCCTGTTCAGACACCCTCGTGCCCTGCGTGCCTGGTGTGAACCAGCAGGGGATGCATGAGGAAGCCGCACCCCACATCCCACATCCTGGTTGCAGCATGGGGTTCCCTCGCCAGGAAGTGGGGGGCAGCAGGGTCTGCCTGAGGAGGACCCCTCATCTGTTGTCTGGGTGCTTCTCCTGGCCTGGCCTGCTCCCCCCTCCAGGGTCACCCACCCTGAGTTTGAGGGGTTGGAGAGGTGGGATGTGCATTGTTCAGAAACTCTGGAGGACCACCATCCTTGCAGAGGCTCGAAGCCCTGGGGCCCCCGCTGGAAGGGAGCCCACCCTCTTGTCACAAACTCCAGAACAGCAAAAAGTGGATGCTCTAAAGGAACACTCAGCTGGGATAGGGAGGGAGCTCTTGGGTAAGTTTCTCTATAGCCTAGAACTGGGGCTGGGGGACTTTAGGAGCCTCCTCTGGTCTAGGCTGACTGGGAGGGCCCAGGCTGCCTGGTGCCCCTTCCCCACTTTGGGGGCCTTTTGATAATATAAATATATCTGTATATTTTATCCTACGGTGCTGAAGCTTGTGATTGGTTGGGGGTTTCAGGTGTTCCAGTGTAGGAGGGGACAGGAGTTCAGGAGGCCCAGAGGTGAGTGCCTAGTACCCTGAAGTTGGGGGGGCGTGGGCCCTGTTCTTTCCAGGCTCTGAGCTGTTTAGTCACTCCCTCCTGCCCCAGGCAGAGCCCCGGCCCAGCTCCATGCCACCCCAGTGCATGCCTGTGCAGTCAGGGTGGGGAATACCGGTCCTGACCCTGGCCAGGACAGACCCCAGCTGGACCGAGCTCCTTTCCCTGCTGTAGTCTAGAGTCTGGGCCGGGGCCTGGGTGTGGCATGTGAGTGACCCAGGGCAGCCCCTCACCAGCCCCTCTGAAACACGAGGTCACAAAGTCACAGGAGCTTTATTAAATTAGGAAGAAGAGCCTCGGGTGTCCCTTTATCCCTGTGCATGTCCCTCCGGAGGAGGGCCCTGCCTTGCACCAGGAAGCTGTCCTCACTGGGCACTGCCTGGTTGTCTCCTCCAGGAAGACAAGGCCCTGGCAAGTGGGGGAGATAACGAGCTGTTCAGAGACCTATTTGGGACTCCCTGGGAAGGTGCCAGACACCACATTCCTGCCTCTGCCTGGAGCCTCATTAACGGCCTCTCTCCAGGGGCCCGGCAGGCAGACAGGCTGACCTCCCAGCCTTAGCTTCAGCCAGTGGGGCTGGGCAAACAGGGTGGAGATGGGTCACATGATCTCTGATTCATGTGATCCAGCCCTGGGGAGGCCTGTGTATATGGATGGGGTCTTGGGGTCCTGGATTCCAGGTTCCTTGTTCCTGTGTCTTGAGAAGGGGAGGTGGATGCCAGACTGGAATGGGTTTTCTGGTCAGTTTCACAGGCTGGGGCTAAGCCCCTGGAGTCTCCCACTCTTATCCTGCCCTAACCGGGCTGCTCCAGGCCAGGCTGACAGATTGAATGACCATTCTGCCTGCCTGCAGCTAGGCCAAGACTGTTGTCCAAGTGCTCACGGGCTGGAATTCTTCCCAGGATCTGACTTGAGACTGACCAGCTAGTTTTGAGGTGCAGAGAGAGGGTGGGTGAGACTTAGAAGTGCCCCATGCTAGGCTGCCAGTGTCACTGACAGGCTCAGGGACTGGCTGCAGTGACTGAATTGGGCCACCAGGGGGCAGCCGTGGATAGCTCAATGTGGCTGGTCCCAGGACAGGTTCTGGAGGTCCCAGGACAGGTTCTGGGGGCCCCAGTGTGGCGTTGCTGACCCAGACCTTGCTCTCTTGGAGTGTGGGGTGGAACCTTTAACCCCAAGACTAGTGATATTCTGGAAGGCAGCACAGTGCTTTGGACTCCCAAGATCTAGGAGCCAGGAGGAGAGAATAGCTCTTTTCCAAGTACCCACTGTGGGTCAGCACCTGTGCTCTATGCACTGTCTCCTCCTGGCAGAGGAAGAAAGGCTCAGAGAGGTGAGCCAACTTGCCCGAGGGCCCATAACTCTCCTGAATCAGGGCTGGGGTCCATTTCTACTATCCCACTTTGTAGGGGAGAGGGGTGTCTCCCTCTTCCACACCCCTCCTGACTTCAGCTCTGCTCTCTCCACTTGGCATGTCCAACTCTGCTCTCTCCACTTGGTATGTCCCCTGGGGAAGGGGATCTGTACTGTCAGGAGTTGTTGATAGCTTAAAGTGCTAACGCTTGGGATCAGGGATAGCATCCCAACAGGAGCCTTCAGGCCTGAACTTTAATGCATTGTGGCAATGACAGCAGTGTGATGGGTGGGTTATGCCAGGAGGCTCTGCTGGTTGTGGCCACAAGGATTCCTAGAAATGGGGCTTCTTGGGACCTTGAGTGGTTTTTTCACATATTATTTGAGGCTGGGCGGGGGGGGTGGGGGGGTGGGGGGGGGTGTAGGGTAGATGTGTGAAGAGCCCAGAGCTGGACCTGCTGAAAAGTAGGGAGCAACTCTTGGAGAGGGAGGAGGCTTTCTTTGAGGTTCCCCAAAGCTGGGCCTGAAAGGTGGAAGCCTTGCCAGGTGCACATGGTTGGGAGGGGTGCAAGTTGGTGTGAGGGTAGGTTGAGATGCTGGGAGAAGAGGACTGGGTGACCCAAGTCTGGGTCTGATTGCAGGGGACCACAGTGAGCCCTGGGAGAGAAGGCTGTGGCAAGTCAGCCTGGGTGGTGAGGGCTTTGTGGATGGAGAGTAGGGACAGAACGGGGGAAGGGCTGGGAGATGGGATGGGATATGGGATGCCATCTCCTTCCTGTTCAACTTGCCCACCCTGAAAAGTGTTCAGCAGCCTTCGAGGGCCTCTGGACCTCAGGAGATCCCCAGGCTCTGCAGGAAATCAATGGGACTGGGAAGGAGCCCTGCCTCCTCCCTGCTTCCCCCAGATCTTGGGGGCGGGGGGACCTGGAGCTAAGGCCTTCTCTTCTGGCCTCAAGCTCTGGTGGCTCCTGAGCCCCCTGCCCACAGCTTGCTGTTTTGGAAAAGCATGGGTGTGGATGCCAGCTGGGCAGATGCCGACACTCCCATCTATGAGCTCTGGAGCTTTGGCTGAGTTCCTGAGGTCTCTGATCCTCACTGTTCTCATCTGCTTTGGAGATATTAATAGTACCTACTAATGGGAGGATTAAATGAGCTAGTAAGTGTGAAGTACCTAACACTGTCCCCTGATAATCCCCTTCTCAAACATGTCTGGGGAGACCTAGCATCCAGAGTCTTCAGGCCCCATATATATATTTTTTTTAATTTTTTTTAAACGTTTATTTATTTTTGAGAGAGAAGGGCAGGGGCGGGGGGCAGGGACGGGGGGCAGAGAGAGAAGGAGACACAGAATCTGAAGCAAGCTCCAGACTCCGAGCTGTCAGCCCAGAGCCCGATACAGGGCTTCAACTCACAAACCACGAGACCATGACCTGAGCCAAAGTCTGATGCTCAACCAACTGAGTCGCCCAGGCACCCCTAGGTCCGATATATTTTACTTCAACAAGCACTTCTTGAACACCTACTGTGTGCAGTGCTTTACTGAACCATGAGGGGGAGCAGATGAGTAAATGCTGTGGGGGAAGGAAGAAGCCCTTCCGGTAGGTGTATTGATCAGGAAAGACTCCACAGAGGGGGTGAGGCTAAAAAGGCCAGCATATTTCTGTGGGTGGAGTTAAGAGGGAAAGCTGTCTTCAGAAGAGGGAATGGCATGAACCAGAGGCAAGGTGATGTGAGCCTGCAGTAAGCAGCCTGTGTGGTTGCAGCTGAGTGCCCCAGGGCCTGTCCCCAGTGCCTCTGGTATTGGGGGTTTTGCCTTTCTTGCCTCTGAAATACAACTACATTCCAGACAAATGGAGTCCTCGGGGTCTTCCCCAGCCAGAAAAAGGAATAGCTCCTAGTCCTTTAGCTAGCTCTGTGGCCTAAGTGATCCCAGGCTCACACCTGGGAAACGTCTGTCTGTCTCACATACACACACATAATAAGTACAGCTAACATGAACCTCCCAGCCTCTCCTCCAATGTGACACTTCTTTCAGGAAGCTCTTCTGGACTGTTCTTCCATCTTGCTATACTGTGTGCACTTAGAATGTGTGTTCACATGGCCAGGTCACTTGCACCCATCTAGGGACTGGCCCGGGGAAGAGCTATCAGAGCAAGGTCCCCTGGTCAGCCCGAGCTGGTCCAGCCCTAGCGTGTCCCCTCTCCCATGCCACTTTCAGCTTGTGGAAATTTCCGCACTTTCTTTGCCCTGGTTACAGCTCCTACTGCTGTATTTATCACCCTGGAGACACAGTGGCACAGGCATACACATGCCACACACACACTCATGCCCTATACACACGTGCCTGCACACCTCAGCCTGCACTTCCAGATGCACACACGCCCGCACGTGCGCGCACACAGACACATGCATGGCACGTGTCTAAACGCCCCCACCACAGAGCTCTCTAGGAAAATTGCCCCTCCCCTGCTCCCCCTCCTCCACTCTCTTCCCACCACCGCCCACCTCAAAACACTGAGACCAAAGAGATGGGCTGGACGGCCCTCCCACCATTTGTCAGCCTGGGAGGCACATCCGCCTCCGTAACTACAGCATCCTCCCTCCCACCCCTTCTTCCCCACTGCCCGCTTTTCTCTCCGTCTCTCCTCAGCTTCTCTGTCCTTCCCTCTGCCACTTTTCTGTGCTCCTGTCTGTGTCTTCCTGCACCTCAGTCATTCTGAGTCCTCTCTTGTCACTCTTGGCCCTCTGAGGTAGAAATTGTGCTTCCTCCCTGCCCTCCCTCCTGAGGGTCTCAGGATGGGGACCTTGTGTGTGGGGGGGGAGCTTACGGAGACAGGGATAGGCCTAGGGGACCCAGGGACCTGAGCTGCCTCGTATCCTGTCACTTTCAGCCCCTCCTCCTGGGTGAGGGGAGAACTGTGTGCCTGGCACCATGGAGACTAGCGTCATGGCAACACAGCCTGGGTGGGCACAGCCTTCCTCCTCCTAGAGCCCCCCTGTGATCCCCTAGGAACTGCCAACAGGCCCTGAGGAGATGGGCCTTGTTTTAGTGCCCATCCCCAGCTCATACCAGGCCAGGGTACCCCCATCCTGACCATCCGTACTTGCACCCCAGCTTCCAATGCCACAAGTCACTAATCCCCATGGTGGGACATGGCGGGGGCAGGGAGGATTCTCATCCAAGCATGAGCTCCAGAGCTGGGGACCTGAGGGTCTTTTACTGACTGAGGGCCAGAGGTCAGGGGCTTGCTTAGGGGAACCCAGCAAGTCTGGCTAGGCTCCTGACTCTCAGACATCAGTTCTCTGGTCTCCCACCTTCCACCCAGGTCAGTGGTCACTGGACCAAAAGGGGTCATTCCAACCTGGGGTCCGGCCCTCCCCCCGGGAGGTCTCTAGCCCGTCCTTAGTATCGGCAATGATAATGATGCAAATGAGAATGTTGAGCCACCGTGAAGCACCCACAGCCTCCTGGGCTGAGGCTTTACAAGTGTTTTCTCATTCAATCCTTACAACAAACACCATGAGGAAGATACCTCTTGTTCTCATTTTATAGGTGAAGAAACCAAGGCATGGACTTGACAATGTCAGGTGACTAATAAGTGGTGTGGCTGAGAAGAAACACAGGTCCTTCCCAGATGGTGCTGGTGAGCCCCAGCTTCATGCCTGGTGCCCTCCCCAGCAGGCACTCTTTTTCAAAATCACTGACAAACTGTGTTTTCAGTTCTGTCTTTCCTTCTGGAGAGAGTCCATGGGGAGGATCTCAGGCTTAGTGTAAGTTTGGCCTTAGGGTTTCTAGAAGCCAGGGGGTTATTTTTCTAAGAAGGTGGAGAGGGACCAGAGCCTTCCTAGTGTGGTTAGCCCTAGGGAAGACCTGCCTCATAGTCCAGCAACGCATGTTCACAAATCCCAGGTCCTTGTAGAGTCCTGTCCAAGTCCAGGCTGGAGCTGTGTGATGGAGGGAGGAGACCCTGCCTCCCGGGCCCAGCCTCAGCTTGTCTACCAACCTGGATGGAGTCACAGTGCAGTTGCCTCCCTCCTGGCTTATGTAATCATTCAAATATAGCAGCTACCTTTATCCCACTGAGTCACACCCCCTCCCGCCCCCAGTCAGGTGCGGGGAGTTAAGGGGGAAGAGGTAGATTAGGGCTGAGTGGGCAGCTCAGGGCCTCATGGCAAGGAGCATCCAGGTGTGCTGCACTGGAGGGTAGTGGAGGTGAGGGAGCTGGGGCCAGGACCCCAGGGAGAGTAAAACCTTCCCCAGAGTATGAAGCCACAGGGCCCACTTCTGTTCTGACCTATCTCTGCTGAAGCTCCCCATCCATGGGGATGCTTCCACAGGGTCATGAGTTGTATCAACAGCCTTCTTTCCTAGCCTTGTCCCCAGGTGGAAGAGGTGAGGAGGAAGGAGAGGCAGAAGATTACAAAGAAAATGAGGCAGTGGAGGGGGGCGGTGGCCAGGAGTCCCTGGTCCTAGTTCTAGCCCTGCCCTTTACTCCCTGTGTGGCCTAGGCATGTTTCTGCCTTCTTTTCCCCCTCTGCACCATGAGGGATGGGATTCCACTGGCTCTGGCATCTTGTGCTGCCTGGTCCATATTTCTGGGGATGACTTCAACCTTAGGCAGAAGACACTTCCAAGTGTCTGGTCTAGCCCCATCCCAGGCTGACTTCCCTCTCTTCCTGTTCTCTGCCCACCCCAAATCTGTCCATCCTCCATGGGCCAGTTCAGCACCCCATGCTCCCCCACCCCATCCACAGGGCAGTGTAGACAGGAAGGATCACTGGGTTCTGGCCTGAGGGGATAAGCCTTGGCTGTCTCTTCCCTTCCTGCACTGGCCGTCTGTTCCACCACTTCATCCCCCTGCCCAACAGGAATGGGGAGCTTCCTACCTCTGTGTGAGGTCACCCCTTCTTTCATAGGGCAGTTCTGACAGATCCTGGACCTGAAGTAGGCCCACAACACCTCAACCCTCAGGCCTGGGTCCCCAAAACCACCTTCCTGAGGTGAAGAAGCCATACCACCTTACAGCTGTTCTGGAGCCTGGGGTGGCTTTTTGCTCCTTTGTCAGCAAGGGCCTTGTCACCCATGGTGTGATCGGGTCTGTGCTTAGTGTGGGAACACAGGGAACTATGCCAGGCCCTTGGAATGGACTTGGTGCTCCTTCGGTCATTATGCTTGGAGTCACAGGTGGCAGCTTCCTGGCTGAGGAAGAGGCAGAGAAGCACAGTGAGATGGCTCCCTGAGCTTCCCGCTCTCCCCACCCCCAGGCGTCTGTTGCCAAGAGCCAGATGTGGGCCCATCCTGGTCCCCAGCCAGAGGGAGTCACCCAGGGGTTTTCAGGCCAATGCTCCATGAAATCCATGTTCCACCAATTACCAGCCTTCCCCTGAGAAGGCTGAGGGATACTCTATGGTCTCAGTCTGCCCTTGGACAGGGATGGGGGGTGGTTTGCACAGAGCGGGTCAGTGAGGACCCCTCATCTACCTGTGTCCCCCCATCCACCTGCAGCCTTTTATTGAAGGCTTGCTCTGATGTGATTTTGCACTGAGCTCCAGAGCGCACCATTTCGTTTCCACACTCACCTGTGTCTCCCTCCTTCCTACTTTACTTCATCAACATTTCTCACTTGTCCCTGGTTAGGCTGCCCAAAGGCTGGGGACTGGGGCTGAGGTGAATAGGATTTTGGCCTGTTCTTGAGGAAAGGGTGATCCAGTAGAAGAAATTAGGTGAACCTGAGTGGGAGTGGGGGGGTAGGGGGGGTGTGAGGTGATAGGGCAGATGACAGGGAAGAGCGAGGCAGCCAGAGGCTGCTCAGCCCAGAACCCAGTGACCCCTCCTGCCCACCCTGTCCCCTGGGGGTAAGGGCAGGGTGTGGGCTGAACTGGTCCAGGAGGGATAGGCCAGGATTTGGAATGGGCAGAGAAAAGAAAGAGGAGAGGGAAGCGAGCCTGGGAAACAGGTGGTACCAAGTCAAAGGGGAAGAAAGGACTGGCTTAAGGACTGGACCCTGCTGTATGTGGAGCAGAGGATGGAGACCTCAGGGCCTATCATGAGAGATTTCAGGTATCAGGCTGAGGAGCTTGGCCTTTATCCTGAAGCCACTGGGGAGCCATGCAAGGATTCTGAGGAGTTACCTGACCAGATAGATAGTGCTCAGTGCAGGGTGGAGTGGAATAGGGGAGTTGAATTGGGGTAGGGGGCTGGAGAAAGACCAGAGGAGGAGGAAGTAAGCAGGGCCAGGGGGGTGATGGAGGGAGTGAATACATGGGAGAGAATTACAGAGGGAGAATTGGCGGTGATAGATTTGATACAGGAGGTGCAGGAGAAGGAAGAGGCAAAGCGACTTTGTAGTTTCTAGACTGGGGATTTGAAGTTTGCTGATGCCTTTGATAGAGACAAAAGATACGTTGGATGTGAATATTCAGGTGTATGGGGGCCTCTGGGATGTTCCCACAGATGTCCAGGAGGCAACCTGTATTGGTTGTCTGGAGCCCCAGAAACAGGGCTGGGCCTGGGTGGGGGTGGGGGTGGGGAGGCACTAGAAGTTGGTGCGTTTGGGGAAGGCTCCAAGCTCCCTGAAGGTGGGGTGGAGAAAGAGGAGAGAGACAGGGCGCGGTGCCCCTGTGAAGAGCACCCATGTTGAGGGGGCAAAAATAGGATGAGCCAGCGAGAGAGACAGAGGAGGGGCCGTCTGGAAGGTGGGAGGGAAACAGCCGAGCAGGAAGGCGGCGGGAGAGGGCGCTGAGAAGAAGCCGCCTTCTTTGGCAACGAGGAGGTAGCTGGAGCCTGCAGTCCTCGCGAGGCAGTGGGCGCAGGGCGGAGGCTGGATCTCAGAGGCTGCATCTTCCCGTCGCTTCGGGCGCCCACCCGCCTCCCAGCTTCCTCTCACCTCCTGCCAGATCCCCAACTAGCAAAAACCGGTGTCTGCTGACCGGCTGCAGGGCGGCGGGCCAGGGCCCGTGAACGCGGCACGCCCCGATCAGCACCCGGGAGAGCGGCCGGGGCCTGCGGCGGGGCGGGGCTTCGCGGTGATCGCTCCGGGCCCTCGGTTCCTGCCGCCGGCCTAGCAGGCCAGATGGAGGTGGAGGTGGGAAGAGCAGGCCAGGACACCGGCCCCTCTCCCCTTTCAGAAGCACCCCCCCCAACCCCACCATTCCGGCAGTGCCCTACAGGAGCCCCTACCCCAGCATTTCAGGCTGTTACTCCCTCAGCCCCACCAATTCAACCTCTTTAGGAAAAGGGAAGGGAGGAGAGGACGACGGCTTTTTACTGGGAACTTTACAGACATTTCCAAAGCCTTACAACTCTTTGAGCTTGGAATTTGTGACCTCTCCTTTCAGATGAGAAAGCTGAACTGAAGTTCAGAGAAGTTAAATAACTTGCCCAGGGTGCATGGATGGCAGAGCTGGGATTTGACCCTCTACCTGCCTGGCTGTAAGTCCTAGAGTACCAGAGTACCCAGTAGTCCTGGATCTTGCACCTCATTCCTGCAGACTCCTTTGTTCTGGAGCAACTGTGGAGTCTGGTGTGGTAGTGGGATGGGAGGAGACCTTCCCTCCTACCTGTCTTGCTTGGGTATATTCCCAGGAGGTTTCTGAAGATGAGGCCTCCACCATCATTTCCAGAGTGAGAGGGCAGAAAGGAGGCTGAGGGGCAGGTGAGGCTTCAACGCACCAGCTTCTCCTGTGCCCGGCAGGTGCCCTCCTTTGAGCTCCTCTGACTCAGCTTCTTACTGCCAGGCTCCTTGGGGCGTGAAGGGGAGTTGTGAGAGGCCAAGCCTGGACATGATCCAGGGCCTTGGCTTTCTGGGCCCGAGAAATGCCTTCCTAGCCAGCAGGCATGGAGCAGTAAGGTCCCAGGTATGGGTCAGGCTGAGAAAACAGTTTGCCCAGAGCTTTCAGAGATCTGAAACTAGACCTTCTGGGGCCACAGTGGGAAGCAAAAGCTCCCTCATAGTTTCTTTCCTGACAGTAAGCCATGAGAAAACTGCTTTCTGTCAGCCTGGACAGGCCTCCTGCACAAGCTGCATCATTCCTGTCCATCCCACCACTGCTGCACCTCCGTGCCTGTTAACAGGGATTAGGTTTTCACTCAGTCTCATGGGCGCTTCTGCATGGATCCTGTTGTGTGTGGCAGGGGTCCTTGTCCCCACAGGTCAGAGAAGTGAGGTTATTGGTGAGGATTACACATGGCCCCCATAGCCTGGAATATACCTGCTTTTCCTGGGGTCTCCTCCTTTTAAAGACTCAGCTGATATTCTCTTCTACAGGAATGCTTACCAACCCCAGACTGGGTCAGAGGCCCTGTTTGGGCACTACATACTCTGTGCTTCCCTCTGTCACACTACAAGTCATTTCATCTACTGCCTCCCCCTCCACCACACACACACCTTGACTGGGTGCTTCTCCAAGGCAAGGAGCCGTCTGAGTCATATTTAATGAAGGTGGCCAATGACAGGTGTTTGTGAACAAATGAATAAGTTAGTGGAGGAGCCAGCATTTGAACCCCCATTTCCCGCCTCAAGGTGTGGAGCATTTTCTTTTATGTCCAACAGGCCCTCTGCTGAGACAACTCCCTACCTGTCCATTGCCTAAAATGCCCCAATTCCATTGGGTTAAGGCTTCCTCCTGAGGAGTCCTCTCTGGCAACAGGGCAGAGGTACAGCAGGCCTCTTCCCATGCCTATAACCTGTGGACACTGAAAACCACGTGGGCAAGTTGTGCCCACAACTCCTAGTACAAGTGCATGTTTCTGGGCGCCTGGATGGCTCATTCAGTAGAGCATGTGACTCATCAGGGTTGTGAGTTTGAGTCCCATGTTGGGTGTAGAGATTAAAAATAAAATCTTGGAGGCGCCTGGGTGGCTCAGTTGGTTGAGCGTCCAACTCTTGATTTCGGCTCAGATCACGATCTCACGGTTCGTGAGTTCGAGCCCCACATCGGGCTCTGTGCTGACAGTGTGAAGCCTGCTTGGGATTCTGTCTCTCTCCCTCTCTCTCTGACCCTCCCCCACCCTCAAAATAAAGAAATCAACTTAAAAAAATATTTTTTTAAAAAAGTGCATGCTTCAGCGTCAGCTCCCACAGTGTCCCAGCTGAGCAGAACCACCAAGAGGTAGACTCAGTGACAAAGCTCTGAGTTCAAAGACCATTAGCAAGAGCACCCAGAGCCTCCTGCATCCCCAGCTCTATGCTGGGGATGCACCCCCTGTACATGATACCGACTCAGGGAGCCCAGAGGAACTGATTCTGCCTGGAGGCCCAGCCCTTCCTTTCTTGAGGAGGGTGAGAAGTGTCCCCTGACCCTGAGAGCCTCTGTAATGGGGTAGCACAGGGTCTGGGTTCCGTCCATCTTCCCCTCACCCAGCTCCCATTCTAGTCCGTGCACAGTGCAAATCCTTCATCCTCGTACCTCTCTGGGTTCCTCTGTCTGTCTGCCTGTCTGTCTGTCTGTCTGTCTGTCTCTCTCCCTCTCTCCCCTCCCCCATTTCCATCTCTGCTTTTTTTTTCTTCTTTTCTTTTCTTTTCTTTTCTTTTCTTTTCTTTTCTTTTTTCTGTCTTTGTTCCTGTGTGTGTGTTTTCCCTATGCCTCTCTGATCTCTTTATATTTCCATCTTGATCTCTCTGGAGCTCTGCTCCCTTTCTTCTTTCCTTCATGTATTTCTCTCCTTCCTGTCTGTTTCTCTCTGTCTCTGTCTGTTCCTCTGTGTGTGAGTCTTTCTTTTCCTCTCTCCCAGCCAGAGTCTCTCTCTACCCCTCCCTCCCTCTCTCCCTCTCTGTCTGGGCCTCTCTGTTCCTCCTCCCTCCTCCCTCCCCCCTCCCCCTTCTGCATTATCAGACCTGCTCCAACCTCCTCCCGGAGCCAGCCTAGCGGCAGAGGCAGTGGCAGCAGGAGAGGTGGGAGCAACTGGGGCAGCAGCAGCAGCGCTGGATTGGGGTATTGAGTCCAGACTGAGTTGGGGACAGGCTACTGCTCTTGGTCCTTGTGCCCACTGGGCCAGGCACCCTGCCTGGAACCCCGGGCAGGGTGGACAGGGCGAGGTGCCACCTTAGTCTGGCCGGGGAGGCAGACGATGAGGAGCGATGGGGCAGGCATGCGGCCACTCCATCCTCTGCAGGAGCCAGCAGTACCCGGCAGCGCGACCGGCTGAGCCGTGAGTACTATCCAGGGGCTGGGGTTTGGGTGAGCGGCTGCAAGGCATACCAGGGACTAGGGTCCTGGGAGTGCCGCTGAGGAGCTGGGGTTGGTGTGGAGCTGAGCCACGTGGGAGGATCGATCCTGCTCCTGGACGCCCCGTTGCTGGACTGTAGCCTGGGGCGGGGGGGCGGGGGGGGCGGCTCTGCACAGGGGTGGGGGTTTCAGACATCAACCTAGGGGGTGATGGGGGTGGTGTCCCATAGAAGAGGCTGGGGGAGGGGTTGGTAATGAACCTGAATTATCCTTTCAGGGGCTAGGGGTGGGGGGTGTCTCTGCAGGGAGTTCCAAGGAGGTCTGGGGGGCTGAGATAAACTGGTTCAGGACCCTAGAGAAGGATGAGATGTCTGTGACCCAGTGTTGTGTGTGTGTGTGTGTGTGTGTGTGTGAGAGAGAGAGAGAGAGAGAGAGAGAGAACAAACATGAATATGAATGAGTAAGTGGCGCTGGAACAGAATAGGGTCCCGGGCCACCGCCTTTTGTGGGACTGGGATTCATAGCCACTAGTTTCGGCAACTTTACCCCAAAACATCTGTCCCAGAGAGAGCCACGAGGCTGGTTGAATGAGGCCCCTGTGCACCAGCCTCATGTGCATCCACGTGCATGGGTGCATGTGCAGGTGAGTGGAATGGGGGGTTCCATGGAGGCTCCCCTCCACCATCTGAGGGCCGCTGAGGTGGGGGGCAAGGGGTGTGTGTCTTCAGGTCAGTGGAGGTGCAGTTCTATGCCTGCACGTGAAGGTGTGTGTATGTGTGTTACAGGTGTGAGGTGCAAGGGGACCTATGGGGTGTACAAGGGCCTGTAGAGTCCTTGGTGGCTGAATGTGCGGTGGCCTGGCAGGATGTGTGAGCAAACCTGTGTGACTGTGAGAGGTCATCTGCACACGTGCGAGTGCAGGTTGCCGTGTGTGTGGGTGTAGGTGTGTGTGTGTTAGTTTGAACGTATGTGTTGGCACGCATGTTAATCTGTGTGCCGCGTCTGCAAAATAAAGTGACTCAAAACTGAGCACGTTGTTCGATTCCACGCACCTTCCTGTTTGTGTGCTTATTTGTTAATGCGTGAATATTAGTGTTGCGCTGTGTGTGTGTGGCATAAGTGTTCGGGTGTGGGTGTGTGATCGTGTGCTGGTGCGCTTGAGTGTGTATTGGTGCCTGTGTGGCTGGTGTACGTGTGTGTGTCTCTATGTGTGTGTTCATCCGACTGTGCGTGGGTGGCTGTTTCCTTCCCCTGCTGGTTGAGGACACAGCTGGGACGCTGTGACCCACCGAGGCAGGGCGGGGGTGGCTGAATGTGCGACCACCTCTGTGAGCCCAGGACAATTCATTCTACACCCTGTGGGGAGACGCAGAAATGAAATAGGCAACAATGGCCCTGCCCTCTGGGGCCTCCTAAGCTTCCTAGACATAAAATGGCTTGAGAATAATTAAGCTTAAAGATCAGGATCTAGCTAACAGGTGGGGGTGGAGTGGGAGCAGCATAACAAAGGCCCTGGGTGGGAATCCCCCGTATCCCTGGAGCAGCGAGGAGGCTGACCGGGTTGGTAGCAGCCGGTCCTGCAGGACTTTGAACTCCAGGCCTCTTGGGCTCTATCCCTATCCCGAGGGCCCTAGGGAGGCCAAGAAGGTTCTGTGTGGTGGAGGGACAGAATTCCGTGAGTTTGAGAAAGCTTCCTCAGTGGCATGGTCAAGGTTGGACTAGCAAAGAGAGACGGGACAGGGGGGCCAGGCCACTGTGGACATCAGGGAGGTCCGGGGCCAGGTGGGCCAAGGGGCAGATGACCAGGGCCTTTCTGAAGGGAGAGGTTGGAGGGCTTAGGAAACGATGGGATGGGGGACGTCAAGGTGGCTCAGCTTGGACTCAAGTGGGAGATGCAGTGGCAGGACCTCAGAGGGTCAGGATGTTGGAGGGAAAAGCTGTTGGAAAGCTCAGGCCAACGAGGTAACAGGAGAGATCGATCCCCTGTAGGACTTCTGACCAGGGTGAAGAGGGTTGGAGATCATGGAGCCGTGGAAACTGAGGCTATGTCTTTGTCAACCTGCTCTGGCTACAAGGCTGAGGCTGAAGCTCTTTATCAGAGGCAAACCGAGGCCTCTTTCCTCAGGGCCTGCAGGGGACCTGTTGGTTGCCTGAACTGGGTTGGCTCAGTGAGGGTTAATCGCCTTTATGCTCCCCACACCCCCCAGTTGCCCCTGCCCACCAAGCAGCTCCTGCCACTCTTTCTGCTTCCCACTCCAGCCTCCTGTCCCTGGGGACTGCTGATGGCTTGGCTGGGATCTAGCCAAATAGGGGAGGCAGAGCTCCCAGCAGTACCCGCCTTCGGTCTTAATGGCCTGGGAGTCTCACCCTGAGCCGGGCTGCTGTCGGGTCAGGCCTGTGCTCCCCAGGCTCCTGCTGCTTGGGCCTGTACAATCTACCCACTTGGCCTGCTCCTGTTCCTGCATTTCTGTGTCCATCCATTCATTGATTCACTCAACAGCGACTCTCCAATGCCTGCTTGGTGCCCACGGGGCTGGTCACTGGGGACACGGAATGGACCCAGACCCAGACCCTGCTCTCAGGGACTCCCGGTCTGATGAGGGAGGCAGGAGTGGAGACCTATAACCTTGCAGTGTGAACAGTGCTGTGCAGAGGGAAGCCCCTGGAACTGTGGGACCCACACCAAGCCAGGGCTTCAGAGGATGAGTCACTTGAGCTGCATCTTGAAGGATGGATGGGGATTGCCCATGAGAAGAGCAGAGGGAACAGCATGGAAATCCGATGTGAAAGTGCTGTGTGATCAAGGAACAGAAAGGGGTTGGGTTGGCAGGATGAAGAAGGGAGTGGAGAAGAGGAAGAAAGGGCAGGAAGAGCCAGATTCTGTAGTCTCAAATGCCAGACTAAGGGGCTTGGGTTCCCCTCTTAGGACTGGGTTGCTGAGGAAAAGTTTTGAAAAGGAAGCCTCCCCTAGGAAGCCCTCCTTGGTTCCCCCTCCCTCTGACCCCGTGATCCACCCTGAGGTCTCCCTGATAGTACAGCATCAAGAATGTGGCCCAGGGGCACACAGTTGGCTCAGGCAGAGAGCATGTGACTCTTGATCTCAGGATCATGAGTTTGAGCCCCATGTTGGCCATGGAGCCTATTTAAAAAAAGAAAAAAGAATGTGGCCCAGAGTTGGTCTTTCCCTGTGATGCCCCCGTGTGTGAGGTCCTTTACCCAGCCAGCTAAGGAGCAACTCTAAGGCAAGAGCCACCCCCTCATGCTTCCCAGCACAGGGCTGGGCACCTAGGCTCAGTGCAGCCTCCCAGTGGGAGAGGACATGAAGAGCATCTGGGCCACCTTCTAGCAGTTGCTTTACTCCTTCCTGCAACCTGCCCACAGATCTGATCAGCCCTGCTTACATACCCCCGGGACGGGATGCTCATCCCTTCCCTCTTGGGCAGCCCTTCCCTTGGAGTGGTTTTATCTGTCCTGGACTCCTTTACAAGGCCCGGCTACTTGGCCTTGTGCCCTTTCTCCATCCTGGGTCACTGTCCTTCCCCCTCAGCAGGGCCAAGCTGGGGCATAATGGTTCAGGAGTGGTATGAACACATCGTGGGCAGAGAATAGAGAGAGATAAGCAGCCCTTATTCCAACTACAGATGGTCAAACTGAGATGGGCCAGTCCCTGACCCCTCTCCAAAAGGAATGATAAGGAAGCAGGCATGGCCAAGAAAGGGGATGAGGATAGACAACGGGAAGAACTTCCTAACAGCCCAGAGAGGTGTGGAATCTCCTGACTCTGTGAGAGTGGGCATGAGGGGGAAGTCTTCCGGGACAGGAGGGAGAGCTGGAGACTGAGGCACTCACTTCTGCCCCTCCTGCAGGTGAGGGAAGTCTTCCAGGGAGAGGGGGACTGCAGGGGCTGAAAGAGATAGGGGAGGGGGATCAGGATTCATTCATCCATTTATCTGACATTTACTGGGTTGCTGCCCGACCAGACGTACCAGCTCTGTGGGGAGATAGAACAGTGACCACACGGAGGGACGCCCATGATCTCCCCTACCTCTGCCAGTGGCAGGAAGGTATTTAAGAAGAGGGGCTCTTGGAGCTAGCCTTAGAAGGAAGAATTCCTTCATGAGGCAGAATTGACAGCCCCACAGGAAGAGCACATACCATGTGCAAAGGCCTCGAAGGGAAAGCAAGCATGGTTTTGTTTATGTAAGGACTGTAGGAATTCAGAGTGGCCTAATCATGAAGTGCAAGGGTAGGGGAAGGTCTGGGCAGAGAAGGAGAAGGAGACAAGTGAGGGAATTGAGGTTAGACTATAGGAAGCACTTTCTGTGACCAAGGTGCCGCCAGCCAGCAGCTTTGACTTGGAGGCGTCATTGTGAATTTGCAACTTCTTGGTCTCTCCCAGTGCCCCCATCAGGGCCTGCGGAGGGGCTCCTCCTTGCTTGAGAATGGGATGTTCAGTGAACAGAGACCCTGAAAATGGGGGAGCGGCAGCAGTTGAATGTGAGCCCCTTCCAGAAAGTGGCATGCAAATGAATGCAAAGTAATATGCAAATAAGCCAGCTTAGGCTTGGCAGCTTTGTCTGGGAGGATGAGACACCACCCCCTTCCACGCTGGCCTCCCACCTCCTCTGCCCCAGCCCCCCACTCCTCCCCACCCCCAGAACAGCCAGAACAGCCTTCTCTGCTGCTTCGACTGCCCTAGCTTGTGTGAACCACAAGATTGTGGCCTCTCGGTCGGGGACCATGGGCTCCCTGTCAGCACCCCCATCTTCTCGGGAAGTCGATATATTTAGTAACGGATGTTTTCAACACATTTATCTCCCATTGTTCAGCTGCCCGCTCCCTGGGAAAGGCCAGGTCCCCAGTGACATGACCCACTTTTTGAATTCCCTGAAGTCCCTTTTCACTGCCCTCCCTGAAAAACAGGAGGCAACTGGGGCTTGGTGCAGCAGAAGGGATTTAAGTCAGATATCTGGAAGGACTTCCCAACAGTGTAGTTGCTGAAAGATGTGGACCCTGAGGCTTCTGGGTTCTCACCTTTTAGATGGCTACCTGGGTTCAAAGCCAGAGGAGGCTTTGAGAATAGGACAGAGAAGGCAGTAGACAGGTGGAAGTTCAGATATCAGCACCATTACTCTGTAGCTATGTGGTCCTGGGCAAGCTACTTAGCTTCTCTGAACCCCATGTGAATAGCGAAGTGGGAACAATAATACTTTCCTGGCAGGATCACCATGAAGAATCTGGAAGTGGAGAGCTTCATGGCAGGCATGCAGCAGGTGCTCATAAAGGTTAGCTGTTGCCATTATAAACCACCCACACTCACCTACACTTTTAGAAAGATTCAGTGGGGGGCTGGAGGGGGAGAGACCAGAGCTAAGAGCCCAGAAGCTGTCATCGTGTGGGAGACACGAGGAGGTCTGAAATGGAGCCGCGGTGGTGGGAATGGTGAGCAGTGTGGATGCTCTGTGGGAGGGGCCCTCAGAGACATGTGACCACCTCCCTCAGCTGCCCTGACTGGTCAGGGACTAATCCCCAGGGAATACAATGGAGGAAAGGGCTCCATGAGGAAGAGGTTAAACCAGTGGCCACACCCATGGCAGTCTGCGAGTCATTCTGGGAGTTGTAGTCTGGCGTGAATTTGCAGTAAGTAGACTTAGTACGGCCTCCTTGGATCCAAATCCACACTCTGCTGCTGAGGCAGGCTGGGGACAGGCCCTGGAGGGTGCTGGGGGATGCAGGGCCCAAAAGTGGAGCAGCTTCGCTCCCTCCCCAGGGACCCCTCAGCCTGCTTCATGTTGGGCAGTGCAGGTGGGGGTAGGGATAAAAGGATTAAGCCATAATTAGGACTCTTCACACATCCACACAGAAATTTACAGCTTCCAGAACACTGTTTTCACATCTATGATCTCATTTAATCCTCACCACAAACCCAAGAGACTCCTGTTTTCTGGATCAAGAAACAGAGGATCTGAGACGGGAAATAACTTGTCCAGAGGTATTCAGCCGATGACTGATGGAGCCAGGCTTGGAACACATGTCTGTCTGCCCCCAAAGTTCCTGCTCTTTCCATGGGTTATTGCTCCAGATGGCAAAGGCCAGGCGTTGAAGGACAGGCAAGATACAGACAATTAGACATCTCAGCAGAGGACCGAGGAACAAAGACCTGACTCAAGGAACAGAAAGCAAAGGCTGAGCCCCTTGGGATATAAGGCTAAGAGGTGGACTAGGCAGACCCCAGGCAACTAATCCCAGGCTGGGAATTTGGACTTCTTACCACAGCCCACCAGGATCTTCCCAGGAGTTTTGAGCAGGGGCAGGTCCTGATTAGGGCTGGACTTCGGGAAGATTGATTGATGTTGCAGTCTGGGCTGAATGGTTAGGAGTGGAGAAACAAGACAGCCTGAGGCTTCTGAAGTCCATCCGTGGTGCTCCCAGAACTTTGCTCGAACTTCTTCCCAACTTATTCCTCCTCTTCCTCTTCTTCCTCCCACTTCTACCCTACTCCCCTCCACCCCAGCCTGGGGAGGGAGGACTGTGTACCTTAGAGCTGTGCTGTAATGCCCCCTGTCTCCAGCAGGGGGTGCTGTCACACACAGTCAGTTGCAGCCTGGATCTTCCTTGTGTTTGAAGGGCCAGCGGGAGGAAAAGGCTGGACAAAGAGCAGAGATGAAGAGTGGAGCAAGGGTAGCCCATTGTTCTGGCAGAGGGGGAGAGGGCCCTACTGAAATGACACAGGGAGGAAGGAGGACTGAGGAGAGACTGGACTGCACACAGCAGGGACAGACATTTTAAAGGGATTAAGCCAGGGGACGAGATATTTTCTTCTCACAGTTCTGGGACAGGCTTAGATTTGGAAATGGATCTGGAATGACATTGCAGTTGGAGTCTGGGTTTCTATTGGATTGTGATTTACTTGATGCTGAGATGAGGGGTAAGATTAGTTGGTTTATTTGTGTTTCTGTGTGTGTGTGTGTGTGTGTGTGTGTGTGTGTGTGTGCAGGCGCGTGCTTATGCCTGAATGTGAACTTCCAGTTGCGTATGTATGTTTATGGGTCTGAGAATGTAAGAGTGTGTGGGTCAGTGTTTGTATAAAAGTGTGGACACATTCCTATGTGTGAATATGTGAGTGTCTATTTTTATGCCTGATTATTGGTAAATGCTTATGTGTATGTGAGTGTGTGTGCACCTATGTGTACGGTGTTATGTACATGTGCTCTAATAAAACTGTGTGTGGGTGCGTAACTCTGTGTATGTGGCTGTCCGTGCTTGGGTGTAAAGGCACGGATGAGTGAATATGTGTGAAGGCACTGACCCAGCAAAGCCACGCCCAAGGTCTGGACATTCAATACTTTCTCTTCTGACTCCCACCTGCCTGAAGATAGAGAGAAGATGTGTATGGACTTGGGCTGGAGAGGCTGTCATGTGTAGGGCTGGGCTTCCCTCAGGAGACGCCGGAGCCCCCTACTAGTCAGTGAGGGCTCTAGAGGAGCACGGTGTCTTGTATTCAAGCTGAGGCTGGGCTAACCAGGATCCAGGGCTATCACATGGAGATGCTGGACATGGCTATACCTGTACCCCGCTAAGAGTTCCAAGGACCCCCCCCCCACCCAGTCCTCTTGTATAGATGCAGCTCCTGAAGCCCAGAGAGGGGTAACGGTCGACTCAGCGTCACAGCAGGATCCAGGGTGAGATGGCAAGTCCCAGAGCACAAAGAGGGGTGGGTCTGGCCTAGACAGCCTCTCTCCGGCCTCTGGAGCAGATAGGGAGCTCAGAGTAGAGATCCAGTTCTGTGGCATGAGGCCCCCTCCTGCACCTGGGCATTCTCACTCCTCCTGAGCCTTGGATGATTCCTTTGAAGTTTCTACCAGAGTGTCTGCCGGCTGTGAGGCTCCTCCCGGGAACTTGTGAAGTCTGTCATTCCGTGGAGCATGGTGATTCCATGGAGAGGAGTACAGCAGTGGAGCGGGACCTGGGGAGGGGCCTCATCTTTGCATCAGATGCTTTTCTAGGTTTCTACTATTCTAAAATTTAAGGCGTTCCGCATAATCCCTCCTTGGGCTCTTAGTGCTGAAACGGTGCTGGGGTTGCTGGGGAGTCCTGGAAGCCGGGCTTGGCTCAAAGAGAGGGGGCAGGGCAGTCCCACAGGGAAGGGGCTCCCCTAAGGGGCAGGGATGAGCTTCCTGCCCATAGTGCAGGGGCACTGGGCAGCCTGGCTAGGGAGACTGCGGAAGAGACTCCTGTCCCAGCAGAGAAGCTGGCTGCGAACTCTCTGAAGTCCTTTCAAAGTGTAGCTGCCATGGAGGTGCCAGAGAAGGTGCCCACTCAGTATGGGCAAGTTTGAGCCCCACAGTGCTTTTCCCAGTGGCCTGGGCCGTGAGAAGATGCAAACAGGAGATCCCCTTTCCAGGGAAACTGGAAAGACGTCATCTTCCTGGAGGTTTGGGATTGGAGGCGGGGGGCTGGATTTGAAGACACTGGTGGAGCCAGGGGTGTGATGGGTAGGAGATGGTGGCTTTGCTGGCAACACTGGCAGGGAGGGGGCAGACAGGCAGCTAGCTTCCTTTTTTTAAAAAAAATTCATGTTTATTTATTTTTGAGAGAGAGAGAGTGAGTGAGCAGGGGCAGGGGAGGGGCCGAGAGAGAGGGAGAGACACAGAACTTGAAGTGGGTTCCAGGCTCTGTGCTGTCAACACAGAGCCTGACACGGGACTTGAACTCGTGAACTGTAAGATCATGACCTGAGCTGAAGTCAGACGCTTAACCGACTGAGCCACCCAGGCGCCCCCAGCTAGCTTCTGTTGAGCCGAGTTGTGGGGGGCTCTAAGGTTGGAGGCCCATTGTGAGAGGTTCAGAGCTGGGTTCCGGGTGGTGTGGGGGCAGAGGCTTTCTGGTGCTGTGGACTGGGCAGGGATTGGGGAGAAGAGAAGAGAAGCAGACAGCCGGGCACTGCATCCTTCCCATGCCAGAGAATTCAGAGTCGTCTTAAAACTCCAAGTAGGGTGTAGTCTGCGGGCTAGATGGAGAGAACTGACAATTACAGAGTACCCTTTATATTTTTCAAATTACCTTGTTTAATCACCTCAACAATCCTTCAAGGAGCTCGCACTATTTTGTAGAGGGGAAACAGACGACACACTTACGTGGTTTAATTGAAGGCAGTTTGATGAAGCAAGCATCTTGGAGACGGGGTAGGATGAAGGGATGCAACAGGGCATGGTGAGGTCCCCTGGACCAGCATCCACGAGGCCTGCGGGGCAGAGAGAGTGCTACAGATCTGAGAGCCAGGGGCATGAATAAAGGGCTGCTCTGCAGAGGAGGAGGCTGTCAAAGGAGACGAGTGGAGGTCTGGAGGGACAAGGGGCAAATGGTTGATGGGAACCTGAAGCTCAGAGAGGGTGCCAACTGCTCCCTACCTCCTTCTGCCCTGCTCCCTACCTGAGCTGCACTGGGGCTCTGAAGAATGTCATTCTCAGGATTCGGTGTGCCCTGGGCCCCCACTGAACCATCATCTGCTCATTGACCCCACCCCTCCTCAAGGATGCCCTCATGTGCCCCGCCTTGTGCTTGTCACCCTGGCCATGGAGATGGACGGGACGGTCCTTGCCCTCCCCTTTGCTAGAAGCAGGCAGTGAACCTTATGGGGCGAGTGCAGGGAAGGAGGAAAGCCCATGCTGGGGCCACTGCTTGGAGACTTCTCTGAGGAGGTGATGATGGGTCTCGGCCCTGAAAAATGAATGTGAGTTTTCCAGGTGAGGGAGGAGAGGAAGGTGATTCTAGGCAAACAGCCAGCACAAGCAAAGGTGTGACGAACGACAGCAGGAAGTCAGGGTGGCGGGGCCAGGGCTGCTGGGCTGGAGGAAGGTCCTGTGGTGGAGGCCCAGCTCATGTAGGGAAGCCAGGGAGGGCGTAAGCAGGGTCACGGTTAGCTTTGGGTTTAGGAAGCCCCAAGTGAAGGGTGCATTAGAGGGGCCAGTGAGGAGGCTGGTGTGGAGACCCAGGTGAGAGGCAAGATGGCCACGATGCAGGTGTCTGAGGACAAGTGAGCTGTGTAGACAGGTCAGAGGAGGAGTGACAGTCCCCAACCCCTGGCTCACCCATCTGAGCTATGGCCCTAGTTCTGCAGTGTCCGCCCACTAATGCAGGGATGGGTGACAACTCTAGACTCTCTTCCAGGAGCACCCTTCCCTGCCTCATCCTGCCTGTGGCTTCCGCACCCCAGAGCACCCGTCCATGGCAGCCACTGGCCACGCTGCAGACCATAGCCCCCAAGAGCAAAGCCGTGTCCCTGCCGCCTCATCTCTTGATAACATGTATGACTTGCCTGCTGCGAAGTCTGATAAAATCCTCCCTTTTAAGACCATCATCATGGGGTGCCTGGGTGGCTCAGTCGTTAAGATCTGACTTCGGCTCAGGTCATGGTCTCACGGTTTGTGAGTTTGAGTCCCACGTCGGGTGAGCTTGCACCGCACTTTGGATTAAAAAAAACACAAGCCCACTTTGGGTGAGTCCCGCTTCTCTCTCTCTCTCTCTCTCTCTCTCTCTCTCTCTCCCGGCCCCCTCTCCCTGCCCCTTTTGGGATTCTCTCTCTGCCCCTCACTCACTTGTGCCTTCTCTCTCTCTCTCTCTCTCTCTCAAAAAAAAAAAAAAAAAAAAAAAAAAAAGCTTCATCCTGGAGTTTGATCTCAATCCCTCTTGCTGTCCAGAGCCTGGGCCTTGGACTCCCTGGGAAATGAGTCAATGAGATGGCTCCCTCCTGGTGCTGGGGGCAGTTATGGGCTTTGGCCAAGCCAACTCATCCGTGTGCCTGAGTGCCAGTGGGGACCCACTTCAGCCTCCGCTGGGCCTCAGGTCCTTGACTTGTTATCAGCGTTAATTGGCATCTCCAGTGCGGCCTTCCACCCCACTAAGCGCTTGACAGTCACGAGGTGCTATTGTGTGCGACTGGATTCCACCTCTTGCACCCTCCTGCCCCAGGCTTCTGGTTCTAGCTGCCTGAGCCAAGCCACCAAGCGTCCCAGCCACAAACATACAGCTCCAGGTGTGGAGAAACAAACAAACAAGAGAAAAGCTCAGCAGACACAGAAGCCCACACACAGAGAAGCAGACCACAGTACAAAGACATGGAGAGACCCACAATGAACACAGACATCAATATATACTGAGGAACGGAGACAGGACAAATCTTTTTTTTTTTCTTTTAATGTTTGTTTATTCTGAGAGAGACAGAGAGAGCGTGCGTGAGCAGGTGTAGAGGCAGAGAGAGAGGAGAGAGAAGGGGCATCTGGGCGGCTCAGTCGGTTGAGCTTCCGACTTCAGCTCAGACCATGATCTTGCGGCTTGTGGGTTCGAGCCCTGCATCGGGCTCTGTGCTGACAGCTCGGAGCCTGGAGCCTGCTTCAGATTCTGTGTCTCCCTCTCTCTCTCTGCCCCTTCCTCACTCATGTTCTGTTTCTCTCTGTCTCAAAAACAAATAAACATAAAAAATTTAAAAAAAAAACAAAAAACTGACCTTCCAACCCGGGTATACACATGAGCAACACAGATGTGGATTTAGCACACACAAACACACACTTGGCATAAATACAGACCGCCTATCAGGAAGCCAGACCAAGCTAACTTTGGTTCTCCACTTGTGCAGCCTCTCTGCCCTCTGGGCATATGCTGTTCCTTTGTCTAGAATACTCTTCCTGGATGCTCCCTCCCTTCACTGGGTTAATTCCTATCATTCTTTAGTTCTTGGCCTCCCTTCCATACTCCCCAACCTTGGAGCTGTCCCCTGCTACATGGCATCCCTGACTGTTTTCCAACCCGTCTTTGACAAGCTTGGGGATGAAACTTTTGCCTGTGCCTGGTGAGGTGGTGATTGGGGTTGTGACTGGGCCATCGGGAGCCAAACAAAGACAAATTTCGGGGGCACTGAGTCAGGAATAACAATGAGGAGTCCTGGCTGCTCAGGGTGTGAGCAGGCATTTAACCCACAGGCTGGCATAGCCAGATGTCCTCTGCCTCATTTTTTTTTTCTTTTGCGTTTCTTCTAGGCTTGCTGCCCAACCCAGTTCCCTCCTTTCCCAAAGCCAGTCCTGCCTCTTGCCACCTCTGCGCTCACACATGCTCACTTGCCCTCTTCACTTGGGTGTACCCTGCCTCTACTTCTAAGCCTGGGGAGAACCTCATGATTCAAGGCCTGGGGTCGGAGGCACATCCTCCATACATGGTCTCCTAACCCATGCCATTTAGGTTGATAAAGGGAGGTGTAGAGGGGAGTGGTTATGAGCACGAGCCTTGGGGACTGTCTCCTCATTCAAGTATCAGCTCCTCCACTTCTTGGCAGCAGGACGTGTGTGAGTTCTGCCACCTTTGTTCCCTCATCTGTAAAAGGGGCACGCTAATAGAGCCCACCTCATTAGGGCTGCTGCAAGGATTAAATGAGACAAGTGTGTGATGTACGTGGCATGCAGTTTGGCTCCCCTTTGGGCTGCGTGAGAGCTGAGGGAGAGCTAATGAGATCAAGGACATGCAAGTGCACCCGGGAGGTGCCTAGTGAGTCCTTGCTA
>NC_064808.1:53682064-53704204 GCF_023721935.1 Panthera uncia | reverse complement strand
CTGTGTGACTGCTGAGCCTGAACTGTTGTTTTGCTATGGGGGGGGGGGGCTCAGCAGGTGGGGGCGCGACTTCTTTTTTTAAATTTAATTTTTTATGTCCATTTTATTAAAGTATAATTTACATACAATAAAATCGCCACTTTAAAGGGTATGATTCGATGAGTTTTAGTAAATGTATACAGTCATATAACTACCATTTCAATCAAGAATAGAACAGTATTCCCCCCCCCAAACTTCCCTGTGCCCTTTGCAGTCAATCTCTTTGGGGGGTGACTTTTTACAGGGCTGTGAGAGGTCCCGGGTTTTCCTTGAGCTGACAACCTGGGCACATAGACTGGGATGCTTCTAACATGCTGGGAGATGCCAAGGAACTGCCCGCCCTTTCTGGCCCTTGGTTCCTGTAGACTGGCAGAGGTAATGAGGCCAAAGAGGGGAAGGGATGCTCAGGCTGTGATCTTCTGAAGGTAGACTCTGGGTCTGAGAGCCAGGTCAGTTGGAAGTGGTGGCCTCAGAAATGCACAGAGTGGGTGACAAAGTAGAGAGTTGGTGTTCCCATAAACCTGCCTCTTGATCAGGTAGGTGAGCCCTGTGGCCCTGATGGGAATGGCTATGTGTTGGTCCAGACTGGAGCAGGGGCCTACCCAATATGACTCCACATGTCTTCCTGTCTCCCCCTTCCAAGAGCTGTAAACCCCTCCGTGGATTAGCAATTCCCTGAAAAGAAGGGGGGCACTTTTGTTCCCCAGTTCTAGAACCAAATATTAAAGCAATTATGTAACTAGCAATAAATTACTTAAAGTAGTGACTCACTCAGCTTAATTAGAGTGAGAGCAGGGAGGGATTAAGGTATTTTTAGAGCACACACCTCACTCCCTCCTGGGTCGGGGGAGGCCTCTGTGCAAGGTGGGGGTGGAGAAAAGGCTGGGAGCTCATAGAAGCACCCCAGGTGTCTGCAAGGAGATGAAAGCCAATCCTCCATCCCGCTGAGGTCTCAACAAAGACAGGCCAAGTCAGAGCTGAGGCAAGAGGGATTCAGATCAGACCCAAGGAACACTTTCCAGAGGTGCTTATTGGAGAACTGGGAACAGAAAAATTAGGTTATGAACTCTTTGAGGGCAGGGACTAGGTCTGTGATCCACCTTCCCACCTTTACTGGTTACTAGCTGTGTGGTTCCTTTGTCACCCCAAGCTTCAGTTTCCTTCACTGTCAAATGGGCATAATAATATCCACCTTCACACATATTGTAAGGATCAAGTGGGTTAATGTGTGTAACTAACACAGACTCCAGTACTGACTTAACAGGACAAAAATCTCCAAGAAGACAGGGAGTGGGTCTGTTTTGTTCACTGTTTTATCCCAAGCTGTATTCACGGGGCCACACGTAGTAAGTGTTCAATAAATGCCTGTTGAGTGAGTGCTTGTTAGTTTCATTCCCATTCTCCTACTTCAAATGGGTCCTTGTTTCAAGGTTTGTGGATGAAGGAACTAAATGAGTGGAGGGCAGGGGTGCCTCTCAGGTGGAGACTGGCTTTTCTCCCCCAAGCTGAGGAACAGATGACTTAGAACATAAAAAGACCAGACTTCCAGAGACTGGCCAGGGAGAGTTTGGAACCATGGACAGCTCCAACCTGGGCTAATGGGCTTAGTCTCCTGGTTGCGTGAAGCTGGGCTGGGCTGGGAGGGTCCACCCAGGCTACCCTCAACTGCAGTCCAGTCTGACTGGAGAGACCAGGACCCTCACCCACTGTCACTGGGAGTTCAGGGGAAGGAGGATGAGTGTGAGATGGGGCATCCTGAAAGCTTCCTGGAGGAGGGGATGGGATTGCCTGGGAAGATTTAGGCAGAGAGAATATCCAGGTGCCTGTAAAATGAAATAATAATTTCGATCCTATAGATTTTCCAAGAGGATTGAATGAATTACTTTTAAGGAATGCCTGGCACCTGCCTGCTTGGAGAGGGTACAACATAGGGGCTCATTTCTTCCTGCTTCCCTCCACCCCTTCTCAATGCCTGTGATTTGAGGAGGGACATCCCTCTGTCCTGTTGGGGACAGCAGGACCTGGATAACTGCTCAGAGATGCTGGGGCATGGGGATTCCTATTCTAGCCTTCACTGACCCCCAGCTCTGACTGAGCTGGACACATAGTAGGTGCACAAGACAGACTGAGGGATGGTCTGCAATCCTCCTTCCTATCAAGGCATTGGGAGGCTGAGGGAAAGACATGGCAGGGTTGGGGTGATGGAGTTTAATCCCTGGTCCTCCCCTAGGCCCATAGCCCCAAGACTCCTGCCCCTAGTGGCCGCTCTGATCAGTTTTGACTAGCTCTCCTCACACCTCGCTGGCCTCTCAGGGCTCTGGCGATGAATTAGTGATGACAGCTTTGCACCATCACTATGACGACCAGGCATGTTCTTAGCCTCCAGTCAGGGTGCAGCGGCAGAGGCCAGAGACCCCTTTGGCTCTGAGCCTTTGTACTGTTGTGTGTGATGGGGCTGGGGCCCAAAGGGGGAGCAGGGGGGAGGAGAGCAAGGGATGGAGCAGAGACCAGGGCATGGGGACTCCATCTGGAGTAGATGAACATTCCTTCAGATTGTTAGATCCAAAGGAACCTTAGGGACAGTTGTTTCTCTTCCTCCCTGCTTTCTCTTTCTTTTCATTCCTCTCTCCCTTCCTCCTCCTTTCTTTCCTTCCATTTTCTCTAAGCCTCATCCCTGTTCAAGGCCCTGAGCTGCCCACCTCTTTCCCCTATCCTGGGAATCAGGCCCAGCCCAGCCCTCACTCTTAGGAGCCCAGAGTGAGATGGGGACATAGACCAATCCTGGTCTTGGCTTCAGAGAAGGTGTGTGGGAGCCACTGGTGGCTCTGCAAGGGGGGCTGACTTAGCTCAGCCAGAGGCTGTGCAAACAGCTTTGCAGAGGGAGTGATACTTCTGGCCCTGTGGAGTGAGGATATTTTCCAGTGCAGAGGCAGAGGATCAGAGGAGAACAGGTAAACCATGAGTCCAGAGGTGAAATATAAAGAGGGGTGGGGGGTTGACAAAAATGCAGAGCAGCCTACATGCAGGAGTGTAGCAGGGCACAGAGGACGACTGAAGCCTGGGGAAGGACTGAGAGGGAATGGCTGCAATGAGCAGCTTGCAGGGTGTCCCATAGGGAAAAAGGAGCCCCTGAAGAATTTTTGTTCTTGTTGCTTGTTTGATTTTCGGGATGGGAAAATTGAGGCCCAGGGAGAGAAAGTGACTTGATCAAGCTCACTGAGGTCATTAAAGACAGACTGAGGCTGTGGGCTCTGTCCGGATCCTACTCTATACACCCCAGCTAGGACCTCTTGCCCCAGACTTGCTGGCCAGGAGTTTTCCAGGTAACCACCACTTCCCAAAGGTGAGGAGGGCCCATGGGTGACCCGCCCCTAGTTTGAATGAAATTTGAGAAGGCAAGAGCTGTGCTTATGCACAATCCCCTGCCTCTTGTGTGGTGGGGGTAGTGGGGGAGGGCATTCAAGGAAGGACCTGGGAAGCCAGGGGCTTGGGTGGGGTCAGCAAGTGATTAGGGTCAGAAACTTGGGTGTTTGGTCTCCCAGCCCAGGCACTGTGCCACATCCCCTTACTTTGCACCCCCAGGAATCTTTGGCTAAATTGGGCACCACTAGGAGGAAAGGGCATCTCTGGGGCCCTCACGTTCGGCCTGATATTGGGCCTGATGTGGCCGGAACTTATCAGGGCAGAGAGAGCCATTTTAGCCCCATTGTCCCAGGGCAACAGTGACTCACTCAGGGTTGCTGAACAGGTCATTGCTGGGCTGGGCCTGGCTGCCTGGCCCTTAGCCTGTCTACACTCCCCCCACCTCACAGCTGTCCCCTTGCCTCGCTTTCACCCTACTCTGCAGCGTTGCTGGGCCTGCCAGCTTTGATGGATGGCCCCACAGCTCAGCCTCCCTCCCATTCTTTTCCGGATGCTGGGCTGTTAGCCTTCTAATCACCAGTCCTGCCTGGTAGCCGCCAAGCCATCCATCTCCCCCATGCCCCCCCACAGCTTCACCCAGCACAGGTAGGGTTTTGTGGGGGGAGGAGCAATGCAGCAGTTCCCCCTTCTCTGAGGTTGGGCCGAGAGTGTGGCTGAGTCGAGGGTTAGGGAGCAGCCTACACCCCCTTGCTGGAGCGCCACAAATCCCTCCTTCCAAGGGTATCTACACATGCATACATGCATACATGCTCACAGTAACGATAAAAACAAACTTTCATATATTGGGGTGCCTGGGTGGCTCAGTCGGTTGAGCGTCCAACTTCGGCCCAGGTCATGATCTCACGGTTCGTGAGTTCGAGCCCCGCATCGGGCTCTGTGCTGACAGCTCAGAGCCTGGAGCCTGCTTGGGATTCTGTGTCTCCCTCTCTCTCTGCCCTCCCCCGCTCACATTCTGACTCTCTCTCAAAAATAAACGTTAAAAATTTTTAAAGAAAAAAACCTATCATGTATCAAAAACTACTATATGTCAAGCATTGTGCCAGAGTTATGCATGTGTACTCTCATTTATCCTATTAGTTGGGTACTATTGGTAACCACACTGTATAGATAAGGGAACTGAGGCTCAGAGAAGTGAAGGGACTTGCACAGAGTCACACGTCCAGGAAATGGAGGAGGGGGATTTGAACCCAAGTTGTATAGCTTACATCTTGTATTTGCAACTCTTGTGCTATACTGACTTACTTATTCATGCACACATGCACACACAAATACATGTACACGTGCACACATGTGCATGTATGACCACGAGCCTCAATGTCAGACCTTGCACTACCCATCTACCTGGACCAGGCTCCTGAGGAGTCGGGAGAGTGCTGGGCTGAGGGAGAGATGAGGAGTCCCTGCTCATTGTCCCCAGGCTGCCCCCAGACTCACCCTGGCGGTGACATTGAGCAGCTGGAGGGCTGCATGGAGGAGGCAGCCTCCAGGCATCAGGAACAGGAGGCTGGGAGGCAATCAATCGATAATGCCTGTGGCACCACCTTCCCGGGACTGGGGCTCCAGGGAACGTGGCGCCGAGGGTCGATCATCTGGGCTGCAGCCCAGGCCCAGCATGCATGCATGTGTATGTGGAGTGTGGCTCGCAGCCTGCCATCTCTGCGCCCCCCAGTTCCGTGTGCCCTTCCTTCTTTCTTTGCCCTTCCCCCTGTCGTCCCACACCTCACCCCAACTCCCCTTTCTGCCCCTCATCATGGGCACTGCCTCTGAGAATCAAAGTACCAGTTCCCAGGCGCCTATGTTCACCTTCTGCTCTGGGGTCACCCCGGCCCAGAGGCTGTTTCCAGGGCGAGTGCTGTGAGGTGTGGGGAGGGCAAGCAGAAAGGCCAGAGGCCAGGAGCTGCAGGAGGTGGGGATGAGCCCTCAGAGCCCTAGGAGACAATTTAATGAGATAATGAATGTCAACTGCTTCGCACCACCAGGGGGCACATAGTAGGTGCTTAATTAGACTTTGTCTTGTTCCTCCCTCAGGAGTGTGGCGAGAGCAAGGCTGGTGCTGATGGGGGCGGATGGGGCACCTCTGAAGGCACACGAGCTCCCACAGAGGCTGTCAGGTGCAGCTGACGGTGTTAACAATGCCAGGAGCAATTAGCGGGGAGAGAGAGGGGGAGAGAGAGAGAGATTAGTACCTGACACCTGACAGAGGCACTGTTACCCATTCTGACGTCGGGGGAGGGTGTCTGGTGCCAGGAGGAGTGGTGGCCAGAGCCGGGCTTGAGACCTTCCCCCCCTCCCCCTGGGAGGGGCCGCTGAGCAGGCCTGGATCGCACCCCCCTTCCTGGAGCAGCTGCCTCCGCCCTGGCAGAGAGGTTTCCACCAGTCCCTCCAACTTGTACTGGCCCCACGAGACCTGGGGTCAGGCCGCAGTTCGGGCACTGGCTGGCTGGTGGTGATTAGCTGGGGTGAGTCACTTGCCTTTTGGGGGCCTCAGTCTTCTCTGTAACAGGTTCCGGTGAACATCAAGTGAGATGTCGCCTGTTAAGTGCCTGCCGCTTCCCTCTCCCCAAGGAGCCGGGCCACTTTGGGTTCCCCGGAGTCTGCCTTCCCTAGTCACACCCCGGAGAGAGACAGGTATGGGCCGTCTCTCCACCAGATGCTGTCTGCTCCACCCGTGGGTCCCCAGCGCCGGGACACAGGGTTGTTGAGGAAGGAAATGAAGGGGGTCCCATCTTAGGTTCTGTCATCTTCTTCACTCTGGTGGGGGGACACGTGTGCCTCTCCGTACTGACTGTACGTCCATGGGTAACCAAGGAGTGGTCAGGTGAGGGTGGGGAGGGGGTCTGGACTGGGATTCCCAGGGCCTGCCTTCCTAGCGTTTCACACAGTGCCTCACTGGCTGATCTTGGGCAAGACCTGTCCCTGGAGGGTTGGAGAGACATGGGAACTCTGACCAGCCTCCTTCTTGAGGGCCCAGACGACTCTGTTCCGCAGGAGAGGCTGGGTGGTGGGGTGGTGGTACAAAGCTGGTGAGGCCCATGCCATGGATGGGCAGACCCAGGAAGAGGGGCCAGCTCAGGACTCCTGTGACTTTGGTGCCCTTGTCCTCGTACTGCCCCTTCTGCCCCTCCATTCGTAGTCCTCTTTTCCTTTATTATCTGACTCTATATTGCCTCCTGCCTCAGGCTTATCTCCTCCTGTCACGTATCCATCCATCTCTGTCATTCCCTGCGGCTTCCTCCTGCTCTCTGGCACACTGGCTCCCTTCCCCAGGAGTCAGGCCTGTCTGGGAGTCAGTCTTTTCTTGCCAACTGTCTAAGTAAGTGGTCTCTGTGACTCTGACCAGCTCTTGTCTTCTTCCACCTTCCCACATCTTCCTTTCTCAGAGACAGTGTCTCTGTCTTTCACTGTCTCTGGACTCCCTTTGTCTCTGCAAGTTTCTCTCTGCCCTTACCTCTGGGTCTCTGTTCTTTAGAGCCCACATGGTCCAGCCCCTGCGCCTCCTTCCCTGCATGCCCAGCCAAGGCAACAGTTCCAGCCCTCCTGCCTGGAGAATGTAGCCTACGCCCCCTCTTTTGCTGGCTGCCTTGGAAGCCCCTGACAGTGCCCTCCGCCCCGCCCTCCTGGGCCCGTTGCTAAGCCTTGGGCAGGCAGCACCTGGCTTCCATAGCGACGGGTGCTTAGAAACGAAACGCCACATCTCCGGGTCCCACTACGGAGTCTTTGCGGATCGAGCGCTTTGCTTTTCGATCAATCAGGACAGGAAATGTGGCCGGCTCTAGGCTGCCTCCAGCTTGGGGAGGCGAGAGGAGAAGTAGCCACAGTCTCTGCCTTCTGGAGCTTGAGGCGGGCAGTGAGGCCCTGGGCCAAGGAGGGAGCCCAGAAGGAGGCCCCCTGGGCTTTTCTCAGGAGTCAGCCTGCTACTGGGAGGCATTGGGTTTGCCAAGGGCCCTGTTTGGATTACTGTTCTACTATTTCGAGCTATGTGACTTTAGACAAATGACCTCATGCCCCGGGACCTCAGTTTTATCAACTGTAAAGTTGGGCTAGTAATATCATGAGGATTAAAATGAGAGAATCAACCAGGTGGGCCTGGCTTTTAGAAGGTAGTCCTTGATGGCAGTCCCCTCCCTTCCTCTTTAAAGTTGTCTGAGATTTAATTAGCAGAGAGGAGGGTGATGCACAGTGGTGTTAGCAAAAAGGTGGAGGCTGGAATGCACCTCACAGATGCAGGGGTTCGCTGGGGCCGTCTCTCTTACCTGGTATTCAGAGAGACTCAAGCCCGCACACCATCAGGCTCTGAGGGGTGTGGAAACCCTGGTGGAGTCCTGGCTTGTCAGGCAGTTAGAATAATAGAATCCTGGACTCCTACATTCTCAGGACTCCAGGCTCTTGCGTTCATGGAATATAAGAAGCATAGACTCTTGGAATAAAGGGACATTATAATAGAGGCTTGATTTTCTTAGAACACAAAGCTCTGGGAGTTCTTGGAACCTCAAAGCCATAGATAGGGGCCTCCCTCTATGATGGTTTCTGAGCTGGCAGGGAGTTTTCAGAGCCTGGGGCCTTGGGTCCCTGTTACTTAGACTTTCTTGTGCCTCAGTATCCCTCAGGGGCTTGGCTCTGAGCTGTCCTGGTGTGTGTGTACGTGTGTGTGTGTGTGTGTGTGTGTGTGTGTGTGTGTGTTGGGGGCTGGGGTCAGTGATCGACTGCACCCTGACGCACCTCTGGAGCAGGGCCAGCCCAGGAATAGCTGACAGAGGAAAGCTGGGCTGCAGCTGTTCAGGCGGGGCTGGGTGGGAGTCTGGGCAGCCACCCTTGGCTGAGGACCAGCTTGCCCTCCCTCATCCACCCAGCCTGCAAGCCAGGGCTCGGGAGGAAGCGTCTCTATGTGCCACTCCTAGCGCTGGAGTCAGAGCACCCCTCATGGTCCTGCAGACTGGAAGGCAGGAGGCTCCAGGGAGAGGAGGAGATGGGGTGTGGGTAGGGGCATGGGGGATGAGAGGAGGGGGCTCAGTATGGGGGATGGAGCTTAATGAAGGGCCAAGGCTTCAGCGAGGAGGGTGGAAGTTCAGTGAGGGGGGATGGGGCTCAGTGGAGGTTGCTAGAGAGTTTCTTGGCAATGCATTGTCTCTGCACCACCCTGGGCTCCTGAGGATGGTGGTTGGCAGTAGGGGAGACCGAGCACCTTAAAACCACTCCCCTTTCCCTAGGGTAGGCTGAGAGCCAAGAGCTCCTTTTCCCACCTCGACCCAAAGCTGGGGAGGTTGGTAGAGCTGCTGAGAAAGCTGGGATCTGCCTCTCCTTTTGCTCATCTTCCTTCCTGGTTTCCATGGGAATCGTGGCTCGGGATGATCAGGGTTTAATAGGATGGTGCTATGGGAGGAGTCAGCATCAGGCAGAGCCATCCATCCCACACGGGAAGGGGTTGGCTGCTAAGAAAGTGAGCTCCCTGTCTCTAGGAGTGTGCAAGCAGAGGCTGGATCACCAGTCGAGGTAGCTTTAGAAAGGGACTCAGATGAGGGAAGGTGATTGGGAGGCCTCTTCCCTGGGACACGTAGGCTTTGTGTGATTGGCCCAGGTGGCCCCACGTTCCAGATATCCCTGTGCCTTATTGAGGGGGTCATGATGCCTTGGGATCTGCCCCCCAGACCTATCCCCCACCCCTGCTCTCTGTGCCTGGCCCTGAGCTGGACATACACACACGAAGCTGAATCACACCCAGTCTCTTCCTGGAGGGTCAGCGGGTCTGATCGGGGAGGCACACAAGAAAATAAACACAGTTGGGTAAATCTTACATAATGGGGCAGACCAGGCTGGAAGGAAGATTCTATCATTTATTTGTATGGTCAATAGATGTCTTTTTGAGCAATTCTTCTGAGTTGAGCCTTGTTCTAGGTGCTAGGGTCACAGCGATGAACAAAACACAAAGAGCCCTGTCCCCTGGAGTTGACAGCATAGTGGAGAGGCCGACTACCTACCTGGCAAAGCGCGGAGTGATGGGGAGTGCTGGTTGGTGGATGGATCTGTGGAATCCTCATGGATCCCATGAGGAGTGGCCAGAAGGCAGTGTAGGTGTGGCCTGAAAGGAAGTTTGTTGGTGGTATAGGTTAAGGGCTTTGAACAGCTCCAGCTTTATCCTGCAGGCAATTGCAAACTCTGTGAATGTGTGTGAGGCTGAAGAAAAGATGACCCCAGCAGGTATGGAGCTTGGGAAGAAGGAGGCATAGTGGTCCCCCTAGGGCAGACTTGCCCACCTGTGCTTCTGTGTATAAGAGTTGTGTGAACACGTTTCCAGGTATAGGAGTATGTGTTTGTGTGCAGGAGGACATCTTCTATGGGAGGACGACGACTGTGTATGATTATGGTGGCCTGGGGCAGCCTTGTGTGGTGGAAGGATCTTGGGGTTTGCAGATGATAAGGAGCAGATAACCAAGACTTAACATGTGCCAACGCCTGAGTCCCGTGGACCTCAGCCTGGCTGTGAGCCGATAGGTCCTGGACTAGTCTGGACCAGTCTGGACCAGAATGCTATGGATTCCCTTACCCCTCTAGGGTCGTGGACCTGGCCACCTGCTGCCGACAAGATAAATGTGCATACAAATAACATGGAAATGGATGAGACCTGTGGATGACCCACCCCTATTCCCACATCCTCTGGGCTTGAGTTACTCAACCTGAGCTCTTCCCCCCTCAGCTGCTGCTGGGCCTCTGGGAGCAGGTCCTGCCCACCCAAAGCCAAAATCCATATTTCCCCAATAAGTGCCTATGGCCAGATCCTTTCTCTCTGAGGGCTACCCCCACATCTGGGGCCACAGCCAGAGCTGATCCAGGCTAGTGGCCATGGCGGCACCTCCTTTGGGTGTGAATTTGAATATATACATACTCATGCATTTGCACACACAGTCACACACAAATGCACATATTTGCCATACCTGGACCCATGTGCACACCTACAACTGTTCACACATATCTGCAAGTGTGCATACACACACCTGTGTGCACACACATATGCATATGCACATTCCATAGATGTACACACACACAAATTCAGCTATACTGTGAAAGTATCACACATCCTCACAAAGAAATAAACTTACAAACCTCTAGTCATACCCTCTCCTGCCTTTATCCACACCATGCTCACAGTCCTGGGTGCAAGGCCTTACCCACCTGTGCACACACACGGCTACCGAAGGGTGGTCTATACCCATGCTCTCTCCAGGGCTGAAGCATTGAGGACAGGCTGTAGATGGACACAGAACCCACAGAGATGTCAGATTCCTCCAGGACGCTTCTTGGATTGTCCCTTTGCAGGGCCCCTAGGATAGTAGAGCCCTCTGTCAGTCTGTGGGCTCCACACCCCAAGTCATACTCTGACTGAGTCATACACACTCTCTCCAGAGGAGCCTCCCATACTGAGATCTGGTCCTTGTTCATAGTCCTTGGGTCTGGCATGCCCAGGCAGGCCTGCCCAAGAAAGCTGCCTTGTACCCAGCTAGGCCTACCTGGATCCTGCCTCCTTCCACCTGATCTGCCTGAGCCCTCAACGAGAACCAGGCCAACTTCTACAGTTGCTGAGGAGTCTGAAGACAGAGAGGGCCAGAAGTTTGCCTGCGGTCACCCAGTATGTCAAGGCAGGGTGCAGATTCGAACCTGGGCTTCCAGGAGTATGACCGTGGTTAGCAGTGACGGGATAAATGCATGTCAGGCACCAGACAGGCTTATGGAAGTAAGACAGGTGGGCATGGGGGATGAGAGCAGATGTGGGGTCTACTGGGTGTCTGCTGGTGCCACTCTGTCACCTGGAGAGATGGCGAGCAGGAAGTCTGCTCTCACAGCCTGGATGAGGAAGTGCTTTGTGAGCACTGTGGCCCACAGGAGTGTCATTATTATTGGGAACAACAGAGGGCTGGTTTCTGGACAGGGCCTGAGGTCTGGTAGGCCTGGTACCCAGGTTGACAGGCTGTCAGCTGACTCACCTTTTCCTAAAATACTCAGTAGCTGGGCCACTGGGCAGTTATAGCGGCCGGTAAGGTGGGGAGACAAAAGGAAGTGTCTAGAGGGGCTGGGCCAGGCATTCCTGGGGCTGGGTTTTCTTGTGGCAGAGATGGGCAGAGGGTTCAGGGACTGGGAGCATAGGACCCTCAGTCACTGCATCGTTGGGGACAAAAGGAGAGGTAGGAAAATCTGTTCTTCTCACATGCCTTTCCTCAAGATAAGGAGCATGAATTTAGGACACAGATTGGAGCCAGATGGTCTGAGTTTGAATTTTGGCTCCATTACTTACTAGCTGTGTGACTGTGGACAAATTACTTGGTCTCTCTGTGCCTCAGTTTTCCATACGTATAAAATGTGGCTAATAATAGATCCAACTTTATACTGTTGTTGAGAAGGTGAAATGCGAGGCACATAGTAAGGGCTCAATAAATGTTAAAGCCCCTCGGACGCAGAGGCCCCCAGCTCCAGATATACACACTCAGCCTTTTAGGGGCCAGCTGTGACCGTCAATTCCACGGGACTGATGTCAGCCAGGAACAAGATACATCTAATCCAGGGTTCTCAAACCTGGCAGCAAATTAGAATCACCTGGGAACATTTAAAATACCTGGGATGGGGGAGTCCCAGGCATGAGCAAGGGTGAGAACCTAACATAGAATCACAGAACGTAGACCCTGGAAGACAGGGACCTATAGGGGAGCGGAGGAGCCCTAGCTTTGGAGGAAGGGTCACTTCCTGGCAAGGAGCGTTTGCGCATGGCCTATCATTTTGGCATCTCAAGGAGCCTTGACTGCCTCTTCTGGGAGGGGGCTGGATGGAGAATTTCAAGGATCACATCGGGGGGATGTTTTTGAAAGAATCTCTGTATCCTGCCAAACATCGAAAGAAAAAATGTTTGTTTATTGAATCTAGTGTATTAACATTTCACAGATGGGAAAAATGAGGTCCAGAGATGTTCAGTGTCCTGCTCAGAATCACACAGCAAGTCTGTGGCAGAGTTAGGACTGAAACCCTTGGAGGAATGGTTGAATCTGAAGGATGGATGCAGAATGAATCTCTCTGAGTTGAGGGAGACGTAGAGCATGTCCCTGGGGTTCCAGCCACTGAGCTGCAGTGTAAGATAACCAAGTAAGATTTAAGAAATAACTTGTCATGAGGTGAGTGCTGTGGAGGTCCTGCTTAGAGCTGAGAGCCCAAGAGATGGTGGCTATGCCAGGCCAGGGTTGGCTCTTGACTGCAGGGTATGAGATGACTTCAGAACAAATAGGTCTGGCCAGTGGCCTTAACAGACACCTCCTGGGTACCTGTGTCCCATCCAGGCTATAAAAGCCTGGGATTGACAGGTACTCAGGATTTGCCAAGGGATTTGTGCACTGGGCTCAGACTCGGTGCTTAGAATAGCCCTTACATCGGTCACCCCCCTTTATAGAGCAGGAAACTGAGGCCAAAAAAGGAAGGGAGGCCCTTTTCTGGGTCAGAACCTTTACACCATCTTAGCCCATGTAGTTTTCTACAGTGTTAAAAAGTAGGCCACATTGCCCCTAATTTGAAGATGAAGTAAAATACATCAACTGGGCCTGGATCACTTAGTGACAGAAAAGCTTCCCACTCCTCCCCATGTCCCCAGACATGATTCCCAGGAAAAACTCAAGAAGGGGACCCAGAGGACTAAGGTAGCATCAAGGGAAGTTCTCCTAGAGGAGGTGTCCACCTGAATGATAAACAGGTGGACAGGATCTGGTGGGCATTGGGGTAGGGTGGCATGGGTAAAGATCTGGAGGTGAGAATGAGTCAGTCACTCATCTGCGTAGAGGAGGAAGTATAAATTTAAGAAATGGTGGTGAGAGGGTCAAAGCTGGGTAAATAAATCAGGGCTAAGTTATAGAGGGTCTGCCATGTCAGGCTGAGGATTTGGGCTTTATTGTGTTTGTGGTAGGGAGTCTTTAAAGGTGTCTGAGCAGAGGCAGAAGCACGTGCAGAGCTGCGCCTCGGAAACAGAGGTGGGAGAAATCCGGGTTTGGAGGGCCTCCTCCTGAGCTGATGGCACAGCCAGGGCTCCGCCCAGCCTGTGTGCCAGGTGCCTGGACTGTGTCCAGGACTGGGCTCAGTGACTCAACGTTGAGGAAATCACTCCCCAGGGAGAAAGGGCCCAGATGAATCAGCCCAGTGAGGAGGGGAGGCTGGGGGCTCACTGAGTCACCCTCCAAGTGGGGAAGGGGGGTGTTGCAGAGAAAGGGGCCAGCAGTGCAGCGGTCAGGATTCAGGTCAGTCCACAGCAAGGGCTGTGGGGAGACTGGCTGACTTCCCACCATTGTCGGGGTTGACTGTCCTGGCAGTCTTGTGAAAGAGATGGGATAACTGAGGCCCACAAACGGGAGGGAATCTGACCAAGGTCAAGCAGCAAGTCGCCGGCAAAGGCCTGACATGATCCAAAGCGCACCCTCTAGTCCAGACACGTCCTACCACCCCAGCGGATCTCATGCTAAATGGAGGCGAGGAACTAGTGGGTCCAGGCAGGGAGCTGGCCCAGGTGATCCTTCCTCCCTCTGCCCGCCCCCATTTCCCTCGCCCCGCAGATGGCAAATAGGCCCAGGCGGCGCTGCCGCGAAAGGACAGCAGGGGGCGTAGAAGCGTCACGGCTGCCGCAGGCGCCTGAGCACAGAGGCCGCGCTGCGGGAAACTGCGCTCCGGACGCGCGGGTCCCACCGCCGAACTGTGAACTGTGTGGCCCTGGGGCCTGCACCATCTCCGGCTTCCGGGGACGCCAACGCAGACCTGCCCGTCCGGTGCTGGGGGCCCGGCGCCCCTACCCCGCACTCAGGAGTGGTGCGCCTGCCCGTGTGTGCGCTCGTGTGTCCGTGCGCACGTGTCCCCCGCACAGATTGGCTATTGCCCCCCAGGCCTGTCCGTCGCTGGGCGACCTCTAAAATTCTCCCCGACTTCCCCATTTCTCCTGAAGAGGAGTCAGCCCGCGGCTCCTGGCATCGGGTCAGCGGCCCCTAGTCCCCTATCCCCCGCCTCTCCGCCCCTCCCGTCACTGCGCTGGTCTCTGGCTTGGAGCTCTGGCCGGGCCCCAGGACTTTGTAACTGGGGGAAGAGGATGTGATCTGAAGAGAGAGGTTCTGAGAGACGAGGTAGCGACAGTAGGGGCGAGGGGCCAGAGGAGGGAGCGGAGGCTGAGAACCGGCTACCTGGTGGGCGATCCTAATAGCGGACAAGCTGGAAGAGTCTTGAGAGCAGAGAGAGAAGGGAGGTGAGAGCTGGGGTGGGGGGGGCCAAGGGGGTCCGCACGTCCGACTAGCCGAGAGGTGCAGCCCGCGGTGGCGGGAGGGTAGGCGGGGCTGCGCGGTCGGGGGCGGGGAGTGGGCGGGCCGGGGCGGGGCCGGGGCGGACCCTCGCGCGGACCCGGCGGAGCTGTCGCGGACGCGCTGACCGAGCGCAGCGGCCGGGCCGGCGGGCGGGCGGGCGGCTGCGAGCATGGTCCTGGTGTTGCACCACATCCTCATCGCTGTTGTCCAATTCCTCAGGCGGGGCCAGCAGGTCTTCCTCAAGCCGGACGAGCCGCCGCCGCCGCCGCAGCCATGCGCCGACAGCCTGCAGGTAGGGGGGCCCCCAGCACTGGGCACGAGGAGGACGGGGTGCCGGGCGAGCGCCTGGCTGGGTCCTCCACGGAGAGTGCAGGCGCCGGCTCCGTAGTCCACTCTGCCCCTGAACCCTCCTCAAGGTGGGGCCCCCTCCCCTAGCTCTGAATTCCACTCCTGTGCTGGGACTGCAGCCCATACCCGGAGCCCTTGAATCCCCAGCTCACAGTTGAAACCTCACCCCAGACTCTGATCCCCTTTCGGATCTGGGACTCCACTCTAAGCACTGAACTCCCAATAGGGAGTTCACAGTAGGACCCCAGCCGGGCGCCAGTCCCCACCGAGAGCTCTTTAAACCTGGAACCCCTTGCCTCCCAGATCAACGGATGACCCCTGCCCCAATCCCCAAACACCCACTATATATTTCAGACTCCGGGTACACCCATAACACCTGAACCCTCAGCTTTCAGCCAGGACTCCCCCTCAGTGCTGGAGCCTCACCCCAACCCCTGAACCTCTACTCCACAACCTCGTCTGTGCCCCCATCCAGATTCCCACTCCAGCATCTGGACTTTGATCCTCGCCTGGGACCCTACCCCAGGGTCAAAACGCAGCTTTTCCTCATAGCTTGTCTCCTTCTCTGCAGGACCCCCTCCCACCTGCCTCCTGCTTTCCTTCCCTCCCTCCCTTCTGTATAGGAGGTCCCCTAGTCTCTTAGGGGTCTCACCCTCTCCTCTTGTTTCTCTCCAGGTGTGGTAGTCCCACTTTATTCTCTGGTTTCTCCCCTGGCTTCTCCGAGTCCTTCTGGGCCTCCTCTCTCTCTGCCCCTCCATTTCTCTTTCTTGGTCCCCTCTGCCCTGTTCATCTTTCTCAGTTTGTCCCCTCTATTTCTCTAGGTCTCTGTCTTTGTTCTAGGGTCTCACTCTGTGATCATCCCCTCCCCCTATATCTGCCTCTGCTTTCCAGTGAGGAAGGGGCAGGCTCAGAGTGCTGGGCTGGTGTCTGCAGGACCTCCACCTGCCCCATGTTGTCAGGCATGGCATGGTGTGGGCGCTCGTAGAAGGGGCTAAACATGGAGGGTACAGCCTTTGGGTGGTGCCCAGGGATCTAAGGTGGGTGGGGATTGTGCAGTGGCACTGGGGTTCATAACTTGTAAACCCCCCATCCCCACTGTCCTGGTCTTGACTGGGAGCAGCTGGGGGTGTGGGATTGGAGAGAGGGGAGTAGACTGCAATCTGGTGTCAGTTACCTGTGGTGGGAGGGTTCCAGGACTGGGTGAGTCTGAGATGTATGTATTTGTGTAGGATGGCCCACGTTGCATGTGTTGGGTGTGCCTTGTGCGTGATCATGTGTGATGTGTCATGTAATATTGTGTGTGGCACCACCAGGGGGATTATTTGGGGGGGGGGGTTGTGGGGGCTTATGGTGAGTGTGAAGATTGTGAGTGTGTGTCATTGCATGCGGTGCATGGCTAGGATGGTTGCGTTGTGAGTGTGGAGTGGTGCCGTGTGCATGAGTGTTGTATGTGTGTGTAGGGGACATGTGTGTATGTGGTGTGTCTGTCTCCGTGGGGTGGAGTTGTTGTAGGGGCAGCCTGCCTGGGGGATTGCGTGTGTGGTTGCGTATGTTATTGGCTCTTGTGTGTATCCCAGAAGAGCCACTGTGGGGGCCTGATGAAGGGGTTTCATTGGACGTCATGGTGGAGGGGAGTGGGGTGGGGGCGTTGTGTGTGCCCGAGTGTGTTCGCAGCCTAGGTGGCTTAGACTCTCTGTGGTACATCCTAGGCTTGCTTGGGAAATGTATTAGGACCTGTGTGTTGGTGTTTGAGCATCATATGTCCGTGTGATGGCTGTTTGTGCAACTCTGGGTAGGGGAGAGTGCAGCAGCCAGGGCCGAGGAGTCCCAGGCAAGGTTGACTCTGTGTGTGTGTGTGTGTGTGTGTGTGTGTGTGTGCGCGTGCGCGCACACCCACATGCACATGGGGGGGAGGAGGCAATGTGCAGGCAGGATTGTGTATGCCGAGGGGCTGTGTGTGGCCACAAACATGTGACATTAGGCGTGCACATTATCTATGCAGGGTGTGTCTCGTCTAGATGGTGTGTGTGTTGAATTTAATTGGACGTGTGTGTGTGCCTGTGGTTGGGGAGGTGAGTGTGGGGTGTGTGAGGTGCATGGTGGGAGGTTGAGTGTGAGTGTGGTGTGAGGTGTGGGTGTGTGAGCTGTGTGACTTTTCAGTGTGACGCGTGGATTATGTGATCTTTTCTCCCTGTGAGCTGTTTATGTGTGGTGTGTGGTGAGGAGTGTGGAAAGGGTGTCCAGTGAGCTAGCGATGTGTGTGTGGGGTGAGGCAGTGTTAAGGGCTGTGGAATGTTCTGCAGGGGTAAGGAAGTGTGTGCACACGGTGTGTGGGGTGAGGGACGAGGCAGTCAATGTTTGGGGCATGGGGGATACAGCAGGTGTCCCATAAATGTTCGTGGAAGGGTGTGCGTGTGTGTGCAGGGAGGGCTTGGCTGCCATCTGGTCCTTGCTCCCCTCCCAGTTAGGTCCCCAGAGATGCCCAGTGACGTCCTCTCATGGCCCACCCCAAGCTAAGCTGCCTCTACCCTTTGCCCTTCATCCTCCTCACTTTGACCAAGGCCTTTGTCTTGGGTTTCCGGCTGAGCAGGCGCTGGACAGGCAGGCGGCGGGTGATGTTGTGGTCTGGGAACCTTTGTTCTTTTCCTCTTGGTCTGTGTCGTGTTTTGGGCTGGGATATGAGGAGGGCGGGGAGAGGATGCACGTGTTGCAGGGTCACTGTGTTTACTACCACCTCACAATGCTCCACAGCGGGGAGGGGTTCAGGCACAGGCCGTGAGGCCCGGGTGGCATCCCCAGTGGTGCCTTCTTGGTTCAAGAGCAGGCTTGAGGGGTGTCTGAGTGGCTCCGTCGGTTAAGAATCTGACTTTGACACAGGTCGTGATCTCACAGTTCGTGGGTTAAAGCCCCGTGTCGGGCTCTGGGCTGACAGCTCGGAGCCTGGAGCCTGCTTCTGATTCTGTGTGTGTGTCTCTCTCTCTGCCCCTCCCCTGCTTGCACTCTGTCTCTGTCTCTCTCTCTCAAAAATAAATAAACATTAAAAACATAATAAGAAAATAAAAAAAGAGCGGGCTTGGGTCAGGAATGGTTTCTGGGTGAGTTTGCCACCATGAGGGATTAGTCCCATGGGTGGCCCAGTACCCCTTCTGGCACACGTGTCTCCAGGATGCTGAGCAGTCAGGGGCCCTCTTCTGCCTGCCAGCCTGTCCCTCTTCCCTTCTCTGTGTGGCCCTCAGGGAGTGTCCCTACTGGGCTGGGGGTCAACCAGGAAGGCCTCAATGTATCTCCTTTTGTTGACCTCCCATCTGACAGGAGGAAGAGTCCCTGCCCTCACAGAGACCCTTATCTGAGAAAGGAAGCGTGGTGACACTTTGGGGACTCTCTAGTCTGATAGGGGAGATGCCAGTCAGGAGGAGGACCCAGGTCACACCCTCCAGAGAAAGCAACGGGGGAACCTTAGTGGGCAGCCTGCTGACAGGTATTTGAGAGGATGAAAGGCCAGGGCTCCTGGCAGTTGGAAGCACAGAGACTACCAGAGTCAGTCAGGGGAGGTGGCTGGGCAGCGCCCCAGCATCACCCTCCAAAAGGTTCTCTGCGGTGAGTGGGCTTAATAAGCTGGGCCTTGATGGGGGTGTTGAGTAGGCAGAGCAATGTGGCCTGGGGCTGAGGAAGATTCTCAACTGGAAAATTCAACTGGAAAATTCTCAACTGGAAAATTCAAAAACACATCTTGACGGCATTTGATCCTTCCCAAGAAATACTGTCTAGCCTTGGATGGCCATCCCTGGGCCTCCAGCCTTCTCGAGCTTTCACATCACCTCTTCCCTTCCCCTTGTCTTTGGCCAGAATGATCGTCATCGTCATCATCATCTTTTAGGCAGCTCTTTCCAGATTCCAACCTCCTTTCAGAGAAGTCTCATCTAACAGATTGACTCATTCACTTGTCTAAAGCATTTATTGTGCACCTGCTACACACTAGGCAGGCACTTAAGTGCTGGGGTCACAGCAGTGACCAAACAGGCTTCCTGGGGCTCCCGTGTCCTTTGCCTGAGAAAACCCATCTTCCCAGCTCGGCCACACTGTCGGCCCCTTAGGCCCTGGGCACATGACCCTCCCTCCTGTGTTACCCCGGCCTGATGTACACTTGATTCTGTGAGGCTCCAGGTGTGCACCCCATGGTGTTGGGCTCACCGGAATGCGAGCTCTTCAGAAGCTGGGCCACGTCTGCCCATCCCGCGTGTCCTGAGCTGGGCTCGGCACAGTCCAGATGGCCACATCGATCATCAGATGTCCATATACCCTTGTGGGGTTGGCAGCCCATGTGCCGTCCAGAAAAACCGAGGCCCAGAGCAGGGAGGGGATTTTAGGAAGTCTCCTTCTTAGACCCTCCTATTGCCAGTGTTCTCAGAGACCAGAGAGGTCAGGTGATTTGTCCAGGTTTCACAGCAAGGTGACAGAACACAGCAATTTTCTATTTCCCAGAAAGCAGCTCTACTGGTCAGCAGGCTGGACTCCAGCCCCAGCACCATGCAGCTCCCTGGCTGGCCTCCGTGCTGCCTGTGGCGGGTGAACGATTATTAATGACCCCCCTGGCAAGGAGACAGGAAACGTTTCCCAGCCACAGCTGGGGACATGCTCCCTGCCAGCCCCAGCCATCCATACCCACCCCGGCCCTGGTGTCAGCACGGATGTTATCTCCATTCTGCCCCAGCCTTCCTCGCTCCTCCTGCCCATCCGCCTCCTGCATCCTTTTCCTCTCAGGGCTAAAGGACAAGAAGAGACAGAGCTTTCTGAACAACATCTCTGTCTCACCACTTTCTCCAACTTGATTCATCTCCACCTTCTTCCCTGCCCCAGACCAGCCAGAAGCAGCCCCTCCTCCTGGAAGCCTTCTCTGAATGCACCTGTAGGCCCTCCAGCAACCCTGGCCTGGACCCTGGCTGCTTCATCTCCCTCACTGCAGACTTCGCTCCCACTCTGATGGCCCTAAGTCTGGGCTGGGGACTTCCCGTGGCCTGTCCTCAATTGTTGTCTTAAGACTGACACTTTCGGGGCGCCTGGGTGGCTCAGTCGGTTTAGTGTCTGACTTCAGCTCAGGTCATGATCTCACAGTTCTTGAGTTCGAGCCCCGCGTCGGGCTCTGTGCTGACAGCTCAGAGCCTGGAGCCTGTTTCAGATTCTGTGTCTCCCTCTCTCTCTCTGCCCCTCCCCACTCATGCTCTGTCTCTCTCTGTCTCTAAAAAATGAATAAACATTAAAAAATTTAAAAAAAAAAGACTGACACTTTAAAGGGGTGCCTAGGTGGCTCAGTCAGTTAAGCTTCCAACTTTGGCTCAGGTCATGATCTCACAGTCCATCAGTTCAAGCCCCATATCGGGCTCTGTGCTGACAACTCAGAGCCTGGAGCCTGCTTTGGATTCCTTGTCTCCCTCTCTCTCTGCCCCTCCCCTGCTCATGCTCTGTCTCTCTGTATCTAAAAAATGAATAAATGTTAAAAAATTAAAAAAAAAAAAGACTGACACTTGGAGGATCCTCCCGGATGCCTCCTCCAAGAAGTCCCCAGCCCAACCCAGGGACTCTCACTTATCCTAAGCACCCCGGCCTGCCTGTCCATGCCACACACTATATACTGCCAGGCCTTCCTAGGTGGACATTTAGTGAGTACCTACTATGTGTCCCACAGAGAGGGGAGGTAGAAGTGAGCACAGTGTGGACTTTAAAGCTCTGCCACACACTGCCCCATGTCTGAGCAGCAATGTGTCTGCCCCATGGCAGGTAAACACACCTAGGTACAAGGGCTGATGGCAGCCAGGTGATGGGGTCGGGGAGGAGGCACAAAGACTGATGCTGGTAGGTGGTGTGGTGAGGGCAGTGCTGGAGAGAAAGTAGGAGGCCATGGTGGGACAGAGCAGCAACCCCTGATTCAGCCCAGAGTAGGAGGGAGGGGCAAGTCGGGGAGCTTCCAGGAGGAAATGTATCTAATCTGAGAGTTAAGGGATGAACTAGGAGAAAGTTCTGGACACAGAGAAGGAGTGAATGGCACACGTGAAGCCTTGCTGGTGACAGACAGAGGGAAGGAAGTGTGGTTCTGTAGTTCTGTGTAGCTGGATCCTGGACTGCCAGGGTGGCCGAGTCCTAGGGTGGGATCTGGTGTGTGTGTGTGTGTGTGTGTGTGTGTGTGTGTGTGAAGCTGGTGACAAGGCTGGTGATGTCTGCAGGGGCCAAATTGTGCAGGACTCCCAAGTGAAGGGATTTGTGGACTTTTCCCAGAAGGAACTGGGCACTAGGTGGGGAGTTGAAAGCAGGGCAGGGACTGCTCAGACCTGCTTATTAGGAAACCTGGGCCATGGCTGGAGAGCACACGGAAGGGGTGCGGCAGGAGGCTGGGCTGGCCTTGCTGGAGGCTGGTTCAGTGTGGTCCAGAGAAGGGCGAGGAGGCACGGGCAGGAAGATGGCCAGGATGGAGGGGAGGAGACAGACCTTCGAGGGGTGAAGAGGGAGCCGCTCAGCTATGGAGGTAGAAAGAGAGTGCTCGCTTCGGCAGCACATATACTAAAATTGGAGGTAGAAAGAGAGGGAGCACCTCCCTGCGTGTCTGGTTGGGCTCCTGAGGGAAGACTGGGCGTGAGGGCAGATGCCTGGGCCTGTGTCAGGGTCCTCTAAGGACTGAAAGGTCTCAGGAAGGTCTCCCAGGTCAGGAGCTTGGAGGCTAAGCAGAGACCAGGAGACCTGGCCCCCACTCAGAGCTGCAGTATCCTCTCCAGGAGTGTGGGGACTCGGGAACTGCCCTGGGCAAAGAGTGTTCAGAATTCAAAAATTAAAACGATCTGTGAAACGTAATATTTAACAAAATTCAAATCCAAAACTGTATGAGCACATTCCAAAATGAGTTAAAATGTAAATTTATGAAAATGCTAAACATACTTGATGGCTCTAATATCAAATGTAGGTCTCATTTGCTTCCCTCCACTTCAGATCAGACTCCCCTGAAGCTGCTGCTGCCTCAGGGGTGGCCAACAGCCCCCCC
>NC_064808.1:53638562-53681564 GCF_023721935.1 Panthera uncia | reverse complement strand
CCCCCCCCCCCCAGGACCCTTCCCTGCCCAGGCCTCCTCTCACAGCCCCCCACTGGCCTGGCCGGGTGCCCTGGGACCAGAGCCACGGGTCCTAGGTTCTAGACCAGGACTTACCATGTGACCCTGAGCAAGTACCGACCTTTCTGGGCCTCAGCTTTCCTGTCTGTGTAATGGAAGCAAGACTTCCAGCCTCACCAAGATTTTGTCATTTGTCCTCTGAGAGCACAGGGGTGACTGATGAACAGCGAGCCCTGCTCTGCACTTCTGACCACATCTTGGCAAATCCTCCCCAGCCACTCCTCTGAGGCAGCCTGGATGGTCTCTCCTGGGCCCCATTCCTGCCCCATTAGATCTGTGCCCTCTTCCCTCTCCAGGGTCCTCATGCAAGGAGAGGGTGGGACATCTGAATGAGCAGAGAATAGATCTTAGAAACAGTCATTAGCTCTGCTGGACAACTAGAAATAGCCACAGGGCCACTGAAGGTGCCCCTTAGGATCGCCACATACTTATGGTGGGCACTGGGACCTGGGGAGCTGCCAGAGGGGCAGCTCAGTGCTCTGGGCAGAGGGGGGTCAGGGAGAAAGCAGGATAGGAATGGTGGGCAGGAAGGATCCCAGGGCTGGAAGACAGGCTCCAATTGAGTCAATGATTCTCCTGGCTGTGTGACCCTGGGCAAGTGATTTCCCCTATCTAGGTGAGACAGGAGAATGGGACAATCTGTTTTCTAAGACGCTTTTTAGATCAAAGTCCTCATGGCTCTGTGGAGTCCCAGGAGAAGCCATGGAATGTCCCTGCCACCCTAGGGCAAAGAGCCAACCCTGAGTCCTTCAGTGGCCCCCTGAGTGTCCCCCCCCCCCACTTAGTCCAAGCCCCTTCCCCATTCCTGCAGCCAGAGAGGGCTGCCTCAGCCCTGACAGGGCCAACTGGCAGGGCTCCTATCTTCTTCAAGGCCATATCTACCCGTGCCCTGGGGCTTGGGAGACCCCCCCATAGGGCCGGGCTTCTTGGGTCAGCCCGGCTGCTGGCATCTCCCTTCTCTGTTTTGTTCTGTATGTGTTGTGGGGTGGGGGGAGGGGGGCCACCTGCCTTACCTATTCTGAGTTGCCTTTAGAGAGATGCGTTTTTCTAGGATTCTGTGCAACTGTTGTATATGGTCCCGTGGGCTGACCGCTTTGTACATGAGAATAAATCTATTTCTTTCTACCAACCATCCCCCTTGGGGCTATTTCCAGATATTGTACTTGGGGATGAGGGGAACAGAACTGGGGTAGGCAAATGCCCTTTAGAACTCCTTGGCTACTGGAGCCTCCAGCCGTTGTGTCTAGCCCCTCTTACAGGAGAGTCACAGACCTCCTGTGCCAGACTGTAGGGGCTTAGAGATATGGTGGCAGATGAGGAGACCTGGGCATGGAGCAGTGAGAGGGCATGTTGGCTGGCAGAGATTGTGGACTAGAAAGAAAAGAATTGAGGGGCTGAAGCAATCAAGGAGGCTGCCTGGAGGAGGCAGCCTAGAGCTCCTCCTAAACCCTCTGTCTTCTAGCTTGCTGATCATGAATACCCATATAGCCAGGGCCTGGGCCTCTGAACCCCCTCCTTTCTTCCCTATCTGTGTCCCCATAAATCGTCCCCTGAGTCTGACTCTACACCAGATGCAACCCTGGGTTGTGTCTGTGGAGTTAGTTCCCGGCTCTTCTGGTTGTGAGAGTGTTTGCCTCTGCACAGATAGAGAGGGGCAGACCCCAGATTGGACCATAAGGAGGATCTGACAGGCAAAAGTCTCTAGACCCACCCCCTCTCTCGCCTACATCCACCCCCCATTTCCTCTCCCTGTTCATCTCTTCCAGATCAGTAACGGTTGATATATTAAGGGCTGAACACTGGGATTTCCTTTCCTCGGAGATGGAGGAAAGAAGGACTGGGAGAAGATGATTGGGGCCATCCTGTGACACCTACAATGTCCCAGGTGCCAGCCTTTGGGACCACAGAGCCTATCTGTTTCTCTTGCTCCACAACTTGTCACTGTTTGGTATCTGCTCTTCTGGGCCATGGTCTCCAGGCAGCTAGCCTTCCCTTAAGAACTTGGGGTCCAGTCCCCTCCCTTGCCCAGCCCCTGCTTTGGGTTCCCCCTGTGTGTCTCTGTCCTCTCACAGCACAGGACCCAGGCTGACCAGTGGACGCCCAGGTAGAGGCAGGTCAGTTCCTGATAGGGTCCAAGGCTGACAAGGGACGGACAGGGGACAGCTCTTGTAATGGTGTGCAGCTAACACCAGCATTGGTGTGGGTTGACATAGGTGGTCCTCTACCTGTGACCACCCCCCCCCCCCCCCCCCCCGCCGCCCACTTCAAATGTGTGTCTCTCTTCTACCAGCCCTTGAACAAAGGAGGAGCACAGACAGCCTGTGTGCACGCTTCAGGGACCTCACTCCCCTTCCCTGCATCTGTTGTCTGTCCCCAGCTCAACCCACACTTGAGGACATTTAATCCCACTTGAGGCCCTTGTGTGACACATCCTTTCTCACCACCTGAGTGGACAGCTCACAAGTCTTTCCTCGTGCATGCAAGACCCTATGCCAAGACCACATTAGCCAAGAGCTAATTGTGCTTGTCCCTGGTCTGGAGAGTCTAACAGCCTGGTCAGGAAGATCTGGTCATGGGACCTGACAACCCCATGGGATGCTTGGCCATGGGGCTCCAGGCAGGATTATAACCCTGAGAAGAAAAGTAGTGAGGTTTGGGAGATGAACAGGTATTGTTTTCCTGTGGGCAGAAGGGGCCAAGCACTCCTGGTGGAAGGAACTGCTCATTAAAGGCACAGAAAAGGGGAGTGACCAGCACACAGGGAATGAAGAGACAGAGGGAAGTACAGCCAGACCAAGGAGAGCCTCGAATGCCAGGCTGTGAAGTTTGGCTTTACTCTGTGAGCAGTTGGGGGGGCAGCGAACGTTTTCAGTAGGAGAGTGACTTGGACATGCATTTTAGAAAGATCCTGCTGGAAAGTAGAGAAAGGACTGCAGGGTTGAGGTTGGGCAGGGATCATTCTAGAGCTGATGCTCTGTGCCCTGGGCTGGCTGAGGGAGGGATTCAAGACTTCATGGAGGTGAGGACAGAGGGAGGACTAGGGGGTGGAATGTGGGTCCCTGCGGTCCCATGAACAGCCCTAGGTGGCTGCTCATTGCTACTCTAACCTGCAACCAGGTGTGGGGTGGAGCCCCTAGCAGGAGATGAACTCCTTGGGAAGAAGGAAGGAATAGCAGTTTGGGGCTGCCAGGGGAGGGGAAGGTCGGAGGAGGGGCGGGAGGATGAATGGGAAGACAGGTAGGAGGAGGGGGTCTGCACAGAGTCAAAAGGCAGGTCCCACCTGATCTGAGAACACTAGGCTTAGCCCCATGGCTTCTTGTAGCTGCCCAGCCCTTCCAACTTAATGATTTCATTTTACATAAAACTTTCCAATGATTCTTTGGAGTAAATTCCATTATTTCATTCTGTAGCCAAGTAGCTTGAAATTCACAGAAGTTAAGTAATCCGCAAGCTTGAGATGTGAGCCCTGCCTACCTGAATCCCTCCAATGGCTCTTTCTCTGGGAGAGAGGAAAGAGATTCAGGGGGTCAGAGTCTGTGTCTCTGCAGGAGTGTGGTGGGGGGTAGGAGTGGTGAGCAAGTGGGTTGGAGCCCCAAAGAAGGATCTGAGATCAGTTCTATGTAGCTGTGTTGTGGAAGTGGGAAGGGCAAGAGAAAAGAGGTGAAGTGGTTGGTGGCCTATAGTGCAGCTCATGGTCACCAGATGGCGCTCGATCCTTACTCTCCTCACCTCCCCAGAGGTCTAAGAAGGGTGTGGGGGAGGGGGCGGGGGGGCTCCTCTCCTTCCCACCCACTCATATACGCCCCTTTCATACTTACAGAGACACCTTCTCACACACAGACAGGCACACACAGACCCACACGCTCATTCTCCTACAGGCAGACACACTCTTCAGTCTACACGGTCTACACTGACTGTACACAGTCTACACTGGGTACACTGTACAGACTTCATAGGGAAAATGGGAAATGTTTCTTAGGGGCCTCCAAACCCCTTTAGCTGTTCACTGAACAGGACAGAGGCCTGCCAGTCTTACCTTAGTGAGATCCCATGTCTCCTGGAGGTATCTATTAAGTGGCCCCCCTCTGCGGAAGGATCCCTGGGAAGACAGTACCAGTTTTGTGATCAGGAATAGGTGGAACTCCTCCTCTGGGCGTAAAATAACTGGGAGACAGCACTGCCACGCTTGGTCCTGTGCTGTTGAAGCTGGAAAGTCAGAGCAGGAGCTAGCTGGAATGTGCAGGGGCCTCAGGAGGAGGCTGGGCTCCAGGGTCTTGATACGTGGATGGGGGGTACCGGGACAGGAGGTGAGGTCACTGCAGATAGGCCAGGAAAGCAGGCTGGGTGGTGGGGAGGCGCAGGGGATGTGCCCAAGGCCTCAGCCCTCCCTCACTGCTCAGCTTCCCAGAGCTCAGTCCACTTGAGACTGTGGGGCCTGGAGGTGGGGAGCACAAGCAAGCCAAGGATGCCATGAGGTGGCCCAACAGCGTAGGGGCATGCTGCGTGCAGACTGCAGGGAGATGCTGTTTTCTTAGCCTCAGCTGCAGTCTCCTGGAAGGAGCCCTGAGCAGGGAGGTGAAGGGGTTAGAGGCCTGAGCAGGAGCTGGGCCCCAGGGCAGTGGGGCAAGCCGTGTGTCCAAGGCTAGACTCTGGACAGTGCCTGGAAGAGAAGGGAGAGTGGGTCAACAGGAGAATGAGAGGAGGGAGGGGGCATGGTTGGTTTGGGGAGGATCAAGAACGTGAGGGGAAGCCTCCTATCTGACAGAAATTCGCACTGCTATGTTCTCTCTCCTGAAACACAAAGCAAGAGTTCTCACCACACACCACATCCCTCCTGGACTTCCTCTTCTCTCATGGCAGGATGAGCACTCGGATTCTTCCTCTCTGGTCTCGGTTTTCCTGTCTACAAAATGGGATGATGAGGCCCCTCTGGAGGCCTTCAGGAGGGTGTGCTGGGAGGGAAGCCCACTCTACTTCTAAGGAGCTGTGTGTGAATGAAATCTGCATATAGATGCTGTGGCCAGACTGTTCTCTGAGGGCTTACAAGGATGGGTTCGAATTGGAAGCAGAATACACCATCCGGTGTGAAGATTGGTGAGACAGGTGTGAAAATGGGAGGTGCTGCCATTCCTGCCAAGATGGCTGCCACTCTCCATTCCCAAGTCATCACTGGAGAAACTGCAGAACTGAGTGAGGAACGTGGGAATTCTGGGAACTAACAAAATAGCCTGGGATGCAGTGGGGTGGATAAGTTGGGGAGAGATAAAAGAAGCTGGATTGGAGGAAAGCACTTGCCTCACCCCATGTTGCCTTAGACGGTCAACCGTTGCCTGTCCCCTCACCTCTGCACAAACCCCTGGTGCTTCTTTATCCCCTTTTGGCAGTGGCTGGAGGAAAAGAACAATCTCTTAATTGGGAGGTTCTCCCAAGGACGGGTGGGAATTATTGTCCCCTTTATAGACAAGGGAAACTGAGGCTCAGAAACTCAGCTGGCAGCAACTTCCCTCAGGGCAAAAGTTGCTCATAGAGCATCCCCAGGGTCAGATGAGGAAACCCAGAAAGGACAAGGCCCTCTAAGATCATATGATACAGAGGCCAAACAGGGATGGGTTGGGTACCAGCTCCCATTTCCTGGCCCAAGGTTCTCTCCCCATCCCAGGGAGGGTAGGCTTCACATAGGCCCCACCCTGCAGGCATGGCCCTGGTGAGCTGGTTTGTCTCTCCCACATCACAGTGCCCCTGCATCTGCCTGGTGCTGGGGTCAGAGAGGGGAGAGGCAGGTCAGAGCAATAGGCACTCTTTTATCTCCACATCTGCTTCTGAACATCAATCTGGCTCTCAGCTGAGACTCTGCAGGCAGTGTGTGCCCTTTAGGGGCATGTGGTTTCTTTCCCCCTTTAGACTGGGCGCCCCTCAATGGCAGGAAGAGATCTGCCCTGACTCTGGCTCGGTTCACGGTAGGTGCTCAAAGCAGGAATGTTGACTGATGGAAAGTGACAGAATCAGGGCTCCAGTGTGTGCATTGATCACAACTCAATTGAACACTTGAGGGACACCCTCTGAAAATCTTCAGAATTCTCTCTCTATGCAGCTCTTTCATCTCTGGCACTCTGCCCTGTAAACTCTAGCCAACTGGGTCTTTTCAGATTCCCAACTCCATCCACTCAACTCAGGGAGACTTCCAGGCTTCACCGGGGATTCCTCCTCCCTGCACGGTGGCCTGGAAACTCTCTCTAGGCTGTCAGCCGGGCAATTGTAAAGCTTGCCACAATTTTCCTTTCTCTTAGGATCCCATTCCTTGCCTAGTAGTACCCAACCTCTTGAAAACTTTACATCATACATTTTGTCCATTTTGTTGTTGTTATTTCAAGGAGGTGGGTAAATCTAGCCTTTATGACTCCATCTTGGATGGGAGTACAAATCTATTGACTTTTATTGAAGTTTAGTACTGCATGTATGAATGTTGATAGTCATTTGGATATTAATATTTTGGCTATTAAGAACAATGTTTCCCTGGACATTCTTGTGTATGTATATATTGTGAATATCCCATCTTATGAATATATTTGCTTATCTGTTTCTACTGTTGACATATGGTGTATGATCTGGAACCCTTGCTTTCTTCCTGAAAACACCCTTTTAGTGTCTCCTTTTGTGCAGGTCCGCTGCTGCTGAATTCTTCTGGCTTGTACTAGTTTGAGGATATCTGTTTCTCCTTCATTCTTTTAGGATGTTTTTGAAGCTGTTGAATTCTAGGTTAGGAAGTATTTTCTCTGAGCATCTTGGAGATGATTCTCTTTTGACTTCCATTGGTTCTGATGAGAAGTCAGCTATTGGTCTTGTTATTACTCCTTTGAAAGTAGTGGAATGCATCTCTGTGGCTGCTGTTAAGATTTTCTCTTAGTTTTTGATTTTCAGCAGTTTTATCACAATGTGCTTATTATGTATGTCTTTCTCTGTATTTATCCTGCTTGAGATTTCTAATGCATCTTGAATCCGTGTGATTTTCCCTTTCCTCAATTCAGTCTTCATCAAATCTAGATAAGTGCATTTATCTTTGGGACAAGTAGTTCCCAAAGCATGCTAAAGAAGTATTCTACAAAATTTTGCTGAAATCCTGTGATAACAAGAGAGAAATAGTGATGCAGATATGGAGGAAATTATTTTATATCAACCGCTAGGTTCTTATCCTTGGGGTCCACACTCATACCCCTCCTCAGGAGAGAAGACTCACCAGTGGCTGTCTCTCTCCTTAGCTCCTGATCTATAAGCAAGGATCCATCCCTGACCAGATATCCCTACCTAGAATCAAGGCTTTCCACTTTCTGCCTAGTGGCTGGTGAGAAGGACAGACTTTCTGTCTTTCTCCCTGGTTTAATTTCGCCCCTGATCAACACTTATGTTTTAATGCAAAACACTTCAGTATTTCATTGTTTAGAACTTCTCCATATCAGAACAGAATTGTCTACGTGACAATCAGTAGATCCCTGAGTGCAGAGTTCTAGCCTAATGAACTAAACGGTAGCCAGCAGCAGCCAGGATTCCCCTTCCCTGGTGGATTTCTCACTTTCTAACTCCTGTATGAGTTAGGCAGGCATCAGGGAGCTACCTTCACACTGTGTCTCTATCTCTACCACCTCATTTGCTGTTTCAGTGGCGAATTCAGTGGTGAATTGAAGTGGAAGCACCTTTGTACCTGGTCTGGGTTACCATCCTCACCAATCTTTGCACCCAGGCAAACCCTCTGTGACATGGCCCAGTTCACTGGTCCACATATCTTTCCTGAACCCCAGATACAAACATCCAATTGCCTGACCCCTTCTAGATTGCCTTCCTGTGGCATAGAGGCTGGAAAACATTTCCCACATTCCGCTACAGCTCGGATTCCATTAAGAAGATGTCCTTGTGGTGCACCTGGGTGGCTCAGTCAGTTAAGCGTCTGACTCTTGATTTTGGCTCAGGTCATGATCTCATGGTTTGTGGGATCAAGCCCCACGTCAGGCTCTGAACTGACGATGTGGAGCCTGGTTGGGATTCTCTCTCTCTCCCTCTCTCCCTGCCCTTCCCCCTCTCGTGCCCTCTCTCTCTCTCTCTCAAAATAAATAAATGAACATTAAAAAAAGAGAGAAAAAGTCCTTAAAAAAATAAGATGTCCTTGATAAGACACAGAGGTAGAAGTACAGAATGGACATTGATGACTGCATGCAGTTAGACAGAATCACCTGAAAAGCATCTGTGATGGAGGTGCCCATGGAGGGGTTTCTAATAGGCAGCCATTCACACAGGTGCTAAGCAACAGGTGGCAGCATGGTGATGTTTCCACTTGAAAACGGGTTGGGCGTTTTGGCTGGCCCTGACCTTCAGCTGTGTAGCACTGAGCCCGATTCTCTTCTCCTTCTACTTAAGCGTAGATTACGGTGTGTAAAACTAAGAATCTCAACTGATAGCGTTCTCTCAAAGCATTGATCCCATTGGTTGTAATTGCCTGTCTCCCCCAATAAAACATGATCCCCTTGAAGGGAGAGACTAAGTCTGGCTTATTTCTCTATCCTTAGTACCCAACATAGAGCCTAAGACAGAGTAGGCCCTCAGCAAAAATGCTTAAATGAAAAGTGAGTCGTTGTAAATCCACTCCGAGTGACTGCATCCATATCCATCGTGGGATCTGTGGCTGGCCTGCGTGTCTTGAGGAGTGTCTCCGTAGTGATCACGGACGTGCAAGAGTTACCTCATTCAACTGAAGAAAATAGCTTGTTCAGTATCACCACACCTGCGTGACGAACAGTCAGGCTTCCCTTCAGAGGAAATCATGTTCACGGTGGAGTCATGCTTGCATGACCAGTGCTGAACATCATTTAAAACAAACTGGCTTCCAGAACACTGGCAGGCTCCAGGATACACAGTGATGTTAACCATGAGTGGGGCATGTAGAAGTAGGACAGAGAAAAATCACTGAATTTATACCAGATCATCAAATGAATTTTAAAATATCACCAATGGAAAATTCCTCCCTAAAGAAATGTCACCCCAAACTTCTCCTATGCATCTGTTTTCCATCTCCTAATGCAATCTGTGACTCCTTATTCCTGGGTCCTCCTAGTGACCAAACACAGGCCCCCAGTTTTGTAGTCTCTTATCCCCTTAGTTTTTTCACGACACTCTTCTAAGTTGCCAGGTGGGTTTACTCGAACGCTCTTGGCGGCTGGTGGATAGCTCACCAAGGAAGTGTTTCAGTAGTAAGAGCGCAGTGGTTAAGGGTATGGTATCTGGCATAAGAATTCTGTGTTCTGCCATTCCTTGCTGTGTGGCTTTGTGTAAGGACTTACCTTCCCCAGGTCTCAATTTCCTCATCTGTCAAGTGGGGATAATAATAAACCTCCTCAAGGCTGCCGTGAGGATTAAATGAGAAAAGGCGTGAAAGCCTTTGGCTCCAGTCAAAACTGCCAGCTGTGTGAATTGAAGGGTTTCATCAGGGCATATTCCTGGGCATGAGGAGCATAACTTTGTCTTTGACAAAGGCTGAGGGGTCAGAAGAGAGCTCCCAGGGAAAGGACTTTGGCCTCAGAGACAGAAAGGGCAGGTTCAAAAGAGGTTTGGAAGAGGTTAACTGTGGCATTCTGGGGTAGTGTATTGAATTGTGTCCACGCCCTGCCCCCAACCAAAGGTAAGTTCAAGTCCCAATCCCTGATAACTGAGAACATGACCTTCTCTGGAAATAGGATCTTTGCAGATGTGATTAAGTTGAGGTCCTTATAAGAAGGAGGAAATTTAGACACGGAGACACACAGATAGAAGGTCATGTGAAGATGGAGGCAGAGATGGGATGATGTCACAAGTCAATCCGCACCAAGGACTGCCACCAGTACCAGAAGCTGGGAGCAAGTCAGGGCAAGATCCTCCCCTAGACCCCTCAGGGAGAGCGTGACCCTGCCAGCACTCACTTCAGCCTTCTAGACTCCGGAACCGTGAGACAACGCGTTTCTGATGTTTGAAGCCACCCAGTTGATGGTACTTTGTTTCAGCAGCCCAAGGACACTAACACGAGGGTTTGAGGAAGGGAGGGGGTACCTCAGAGCACAGGGATTGGAGGGAGGAGGGGACATTTTTCACCTTTGGTGTCTTGGGTCCAGTTGGCAGGACAGCCCAATCACTGACCACCATCTGGAAAGGACACACAAACTGCTGGCTTCCTTGCCCAGAGAGGGGACAACTCCTCCGTGCAATCTTTGATTTATGCTCCTTATTTCCTTCCCTCATCAGACCAAAACTAGGGTTTCCTGAGACCACACCCATCCTCAGCTCTTTCCCCTTTATTGTCCCACATGCTTCACTCCCTTACAGGTTGTTTCTGACAAGCAGCCCCATCCCTGTCAACCACGTGGTCGTCGTCACTCAGAGTGTTCATTACAAACTTCCCCAGGCCCAGCCTTGTGTGAGCTGCTGGGGGCGGTGGTGACACAAAAGCTTTAAGGCAGGGCCCTGCCCAGAGGGAGCTCGGAGAATTCTGGGTGAAACCCTAATTGATTAATCAACCAGTTAATAGTGAAACACACATTTGTTGAAAACATACTATGTGATGTCCATGGCTGGGCATTGGAGAGGCTGTAGAGAGGTCAACAAAATCAGACACCCAACTTACAGGCTAATTGAGGGATAGACATCAGTCAAACAGACTGACAAGCAGGGACATCTGGATGGCTCAGTCAGTACAGCCTGTGACTCGATCTCAGGGTTGTGAGTTCAAGCCCTTCATAGAGCTTACTTTAAAAACAAACACAAGGACGACTGGGTAGCTCAGTCAGTTGGGTGACTGCTCTTGAGTTCAGCTCAGGTCGTGAGCTTACGGTTCATGGGTTTGAGCCCCACGTGGGGCTCTGTGCTGACAGTGGGAAGCCTGGTTGGGATTCTCTCTCTTCCTCTCTCCCTCTAAATAAATGAATAAATAAATAAATGAAAACTGACTCACAAGCAAATGTAAAATGACAGTTGGGCCAAAGGGACCATTAAGGAAAAGTAGTGCTGTTAAGAGCCTCTGACAAGAGGATCTGACCTGGTCATGGTGGTCAGGGAGTCTCAGCAGAAGGAGAGCACCCAGGCTAAGGTCCGAGGTAAGCGAGAATGGAGGAAACAGCATGTGTGAAGATTCCAAGGCAGGAGGAAGCACAAGAAGGAGGGACTTCAGGAAGGTCAGGGGAGGAGGTGGTTGGGAGACTATGGACTATGAGAGGGAGCAGAGACAGCAGAAGATGAGGCAAGGGAGGCAGGCAGAGGCCAGGCTGTGTTACGGAGTTTGAGCTTTATCCCCAAAGGAATGAATATCCAGGGTTTGCATTAGGCAGGTGAGCAGGTCGGAAACTGAGACAAGCACCCTGGCTGTGCACGGAGAAGAGACTGGGGGAGAAGCTGGGTGCCGTGGGTAGTTAGGGAGCTCTTGTAGCAGTTCAGGTGAGCACGTGATGGTAATGTGGGCCGAGGTCACAGAGGACTGAAAGAGGTGTACAGGTTGGAGAGACAGCCTTGGCAATGGGTTGGAGATGATGACTGGGAGGGAGAAAGAAGGCTGATGATGACTTTTAGTTTTCTGGTTTGTGCACCTAGTTGGATGTTGGTGCCATGTGCGGGGAAAAGGCGCCCTGGAAGAGGACCAGATTTGGAGGAGAGAACCCTAAATTCAAGCAAAGTTCTTTGTAAACTCTATGGTTGCAACGAGTATCAGCTGCTACCACCTACTCATTAAAATTTTTTTTTGAATAAATGCTTGTTAAATGCTGAGCCCTGTGCCAAGAGCTGGAGATGAAAGGGAAGGGAATTAGCATTTGATGCACAACTCTGTAAGGCAGCAGAGGCTAGAGAGATTAAAATGGGCATCGTGATGTGCGACAGACTTGGTTTTGAGACCTGGCTCTAGAACTTCCTCACTGTATGACCTTGGGCAAATCACCTAACCTCTGGTGTCTCAGGAACATCTGTAAAATCAGATTTACATCCCTGTCTCCTAGAATGTTCTGTGGCTCTAGTGACAACACACGTGGTGCCTTTAGCACAGTGCTTTGCATACAGTTAGTGCTTACTAAAAAGATGCTATTTTAAAAAAAGATGCTATTGTTGGTTCTCTATGGGAGGCCTGGTCATACGTCATTTTATCTAGTCTCTACCACTACCTCTTAAGCAGAGATTATCACTGTATCTCATTTTACGGATAAGGCAGCCCTGCTGATTGCCTAGCCAACCAACAGCGTTTCCCCTCTTCCTCATAGGATTTGCCTGGGTGCTCATCATTCCATATTCAGGAAAGCTGCCCCCCTCTCTTGCCTCAGGGGGTAATCCTGATTAGTCTAAATTAATCATGGCAATTCCATTCCCCTATCCAATGACTGATTTAGGCAATTATGTGGTCCATTCCTACCCAGTTATGAACTTCGAAGCTGCCCAGGAATGTCCCTGTTTCAGTACTGGTAGTGCTGGGTCCCTGGAAATCTGTCAGTCCTGGGCACACTAGGATGGTTGGTCACCCTACTGGCCACAGAGACCTGAGGAGAAGACTTCTACAGGGACAGGGGTATGGGGGGGGGGTGCGTCTGGAAAATTTTTTCCTTGTTAAGAATGAGTGGTAAAAAAACAACAACAAAAAGAATAAATGGTAATGACGTACACGGGAGAACACGGCCTTCTTTGCTGAATGTCTTTGTTTCTCTGTACTGTACTTGGAGCTGCTGTGGCCATCCTGTGACCACCAGAGGAGACAAGCAGCATGCTGAAGATGGCAGGGTGAAGAAATGGAAAATACCTGGGTCCTTGAGGACACTGCTGTAATGGAAGTGCTAAGCTCAGGAGTTCTTGCTATGACAGTAATAAACTACAATACCTGCTAATATCTGTTACTTGCAGCCAAAAGCATCCTGGGGACCCTGGGTGGCTCAGGTGGTTAAGCATCCAACTTTGGCTCCAATCATGATCTTGCAGTTCATGAGTTTGAGCTCCGCATGGGGTTCTACACTGGTGGTTCAGAGCCTGCTTGGGATTCTCTCTTTCTCTCTCTCTCTCTCTCCCTCTTTCTCTCTGCCCATTCCACACTTGTGCTGTCTCTCTCTCAAAAAACAAAAACAAACAAAGAAACAAACAAACAAAAAAAAACCCCAAAAGCATCCTGATGCAAAATGGCACCCAGCTGCAAAGAGGCAGAGCTGGTCTAAACCCATCTCTGTCTTGGTGCTCATATCGCAATACTAAACTGTAGGACAGAGATAAGTATACGTTCTGGGAGCAACTCCATTTGTCTAGGACAGTGTTGCATCAAGTGTGTTACTTCCATGGGATGCTCTCTGCGCAAGGATTCCATGGTCAAATGGGCTTGAGGGACATGACATGTTATACTCTCACCAACACATATTAATTTGGGGAAGTCCTACAGAAAAGAAATCTGTTTATCTTGGGTTAATTCAGAGTCTCCTAAAGTCACTTCAATGTGGAATTTTTTTTTAAATTTTTTTTTTTAACGTTTTTATTTATTTTTGAGACAGAGAGAGACAGAGCATGAATGGGGGAGGGGCAGAGAGAGAGGGAGACACAGAATCGGAAGCAGGCTCCAGGCTCTGAGCCATCAGCCCAGAGCCCGATGCGGGGCTCGAACTCACAGACCGTGAGATCGTGACCTGAGCTGAAGTCGGACGCTTAACCGACTGAGCCACCCAGGCGCCCCCAATGTGGAATTTTTAGTTTCTGTTTTGGTTTTGTGACTCTCTCAGGTGTTCCACGGAACACAGTTTGGGAAATGGTGAGATAACCGACGAAGAGGATGACTGGAGCATGAGACCTCAGCTTCGGGCTCTGGTTAGGAGACCACATCCCTCGGTTTGCTTGTGATCAGATGTGATTACCAATAGTGGCCCCTCCCCTCTTGAGAGCCTTCCAAGTTAGGATGATCAACTATGTGATCACCTGGCTCCAGGTGAGGAGGGCTTCCTGAGAGAGGAGGAAGTAAGGGGCTCTTCAGGATGCGAGAGCCATGTCTCCTCAGCCTTCCAGCAGAAAGGTAAGGCCAGAGTGTCCTGGCTGGGGCTGGGGCTGGGGCTGGGGCTGGGGCGAGGGCACCGTGTGGCCAAAAGACTGAGGGGTATGGAGTTAAGCTGTGGCATGTGCCGTGTGTGTGATTCAGAAAGGGAGATGGGGGTGGGTACAGGGCCATTAGCCTGGGTGGGCAGAGAGGAATGGCAGAGGCTTGCAGGCTGCAGAGACATGGGGGTGGCCTGGGCCCGGAGGCCGCACAGCACCCACAGCAGGTGTCCCCTTGGGCCAGTACTGCTACCTACTCCAGGAAGCAGGGCTGTCTAATGAGTGGCTTGGACAAGGGGAACCGGATGTATAGTCCATTTGGGAAGGCAGAGGCCTAAAGGAAGGGAAGGACGTGACCCAGTCCTGAGTTTGTTAATCCTGTCCCCTCCAGTCCCACGTTTTTCTTTTGTTTGTCGTCTGTGTCCCTCATTGGAACTGATGCTCTTTGAGGTCAGGTACTGTGTGTGTTCCGCTCACATTTGTATCCGTAGCACCTGGAGCAGTTCCCCATCCATAGCAAAGGCTCAATAAATATGTGTTGAATAAATGCATGAGAGGGAGGAAAATATCTTTCTAAATCAGAAGGGCATTAAGACTTAATGAGCCTCTACTGTGCACTGGGGGCTTGCCAGCAGGCATCTCCTTTAGCTCACCTGCGTGGCAGAGATCACGGAGGGGCTAATGACAAGTCAGCAAATCCCATTCCTCTTCTGAGGCCCCGTTGAAGCCCCTCATCCTGCAGGAAACTTCTCCATCTCAGCCACTTCCCCTTCACTGGGCTTCCTCTCCTCCAAGCTTTATAAAATCCAGCTCTCAGCTGCATGCTGTTCAGTGTGGTATTTCATCAGACCTCCTCCCACTTGACTGTAAACACTCTAAGAACAGAGGCTACATCACTGTTTCCAAGTCTCCCCCACAGCACCAAGAGCTGAAAAGAACAAAAATGAAGAAAAGCAACTCTGTATTTGTTACTTGATGGGTTTATCTTTAACACTGGTTCCAGCCTGACCTTGACTCAGACCACTCTTCCAGCAGTCCTGCCATTCTGTGTATTCTGCCTCAGTGAGGAATGCTTTCTCCTCTGGAATAGAACACCTGACAAGCAGTGTCTTAAACAATCAGGTCACTTAATTATCTCACACGAGGAGAGGGCTGGAGGCAGGCTGGGGCAGGGCTTCAACGATGCCAGCAGACCCAATGTGGCTTCCGGCTCTGCCACCTTTAGCATGCTGGCTTGTTGCTTCATGGTACAAGATGAAGTTTTAAGCTTCACATCTATATTCCAGGCAGGAAGATGGGAGAAAGAGCCCATCTTCTAGCCCAAGTGTTCTTTTGATAAGAAAAGCAAGGGGCGCCTGGGTGGCTCAGTCAGTTGGGCATCTGTCTTCGGCTCAGGTCATGATCTCACAGTTCGTGGGTTTGAACCCCATGTTGGGCTCTGTGCTGACAGCTCAGAGCCTGGAGCCTGCTTCAGATTCTGTGTCTCCCTCTCTCTCTGTCCCTTATCTACTTGCACTCTCTCACTCTCAAAAATAAATAAAGCATTTAAAAAAAAAGCAAAGGCTTTCCCAGAAGCCTCTAGTGGACTTCTGTCTCATTTTATTGGTCACACTAAATAAAATAATCTGAGAAAACAACTAGGTTTTCCAGACTTTATAGTTAGGGGACAAAGGAAAAGTGGTTTGAGAATGAGTGTTGCATTAGCCCACCAAGGGTGTTTGCTATATAAGCTATAGAAGGAAGAGAGAGAAAAAATCATCAGATTTGTCATTCACTCAGACCAGCTATTCTGAAATCTCTTCATCCCACGCAGGACCCTGCTTAGATTGGTTTGTTCCCCGGGAGACACTCTACGTTCTCGGCTATACATAAACACAGATACTTACAGACATAAAAGGCATAGCCCCTGACTTTCAGAGCCACACAGTCAGATGGTGAGGATGTGAAGGCCTGGCAGAGATAGAGCCATCATCTCAGGAATGTGTGCTATGGCTTGTGCATAGAAAGGTAGGAGAGGAGGAGAGTCTAACTGTGGTTGGGGGTGGTCAGGGAAGGCTGCCCAGAAGTAGTGACACATGGGGTTGAAGTGGCGGTTAAGGATATGAGGAAGGGGCTGGCAGGGCGTTCCAGATGGCAGAAAGTGCATAGGCAGAGGCACAGTGCGGGGAAGAGAGCACAGTGCAGTTGAGGAGCATCACAAAGTCCTGTTTTGCCGGCGTGTAGGATGCCTGGTGGAGAGAGAGGAGGCTGGCAGGGCCAGATCATGAAATGCATGATGTCTGCTGCTAGAGGCTCAGGTCTCCAGCTTGGGCGCCTGGGTAGATGGCGGTGCCATTTTGTGAGATAGGAATCACTGAACTTAGTTTGGTAATGTTGACTTCGGGGGCCTCAAGCTGTTCCTACTCCACATGAATTTCCAGGACAATCTCATCCATGTCAGTTACCATTGTATGACTCCTAAACCTATAGGCCTCGTTCAGATCTCTTTTCTATATTCCTGGCCCGCATTTTGAATGGAGCTTTAGCTACATGACAACCATGCCCAAAATTAGTAGCTTAAAACAAGAACCATATATTTAGTCTCCAAATATGTAGGTTGGCAATTGGGGGGGGGGGGCTCAGAAATTGTCTCCCTTGAAGACTAAAAGGATATGGGGTGCCTGGGTGGCTTAGTCGGTTAAGCGTCCGACTTCGGCTCAGGTCATGATCTCACAGCTTGTGAGTTTGAGCCCCACATCAGGCTCTGTGCTGACAGCTCGGAGCCTGGAGCCTGCTTCAGATTCTGTGTCTCCCTCTCTCTCTGCCCCTTCTCCTCTCCTGCTCTCCTTCTCTCTCTCTTAAAAATAAATAAACATTAAAAAAAATTTTTTTAAAGACTAAAAGGATAGAGGGTGGTGGTTCCCATTATATCCCCCATTTATTCTACCTGTATTAGGGTCTGCAAAAACCATGTGGCTCATGTTGGATGATGGGATAACCACAAATGATAACTTCAAATGCAGCTCTTATGCTGGATGTAATATCTTTATTGGAATAGATCAGCACAATCTCTGGCGTTTGCCTTCAATTCTGTCAGTGTGTTCTTTCCAGTCCCCATTAGTAAAGAGATCCAAAAGCAGTTCACAAATAAATGAGCGGTAGTACTCATTTACAGTCTTGCTCCCAAGACTATAACTCTCCTTCTCTGTCACAAAGACCTTGGTCACCTTGACTTACTGCAGAACATCACTCTGGTCCACCATATTAATGGGGTCATGCTAATTGCACCTGGTAAACAGGAATACGGTGTCACTCTGAATGTCTGAATAAGACACATACGTGCCAGAGGGTGTGAGAAAAACCCTACAAAGTTTCATTGGCCTGTTATATAGGTGAAGCTTTTAGGGGGGACTAGGTCTGAGACATGCTGGGCCATCCCTTCTGAGGCAAAGAACAAATTATTACACCTTATATTCCTTATTGCTAAGCGAGATATGCATGTTTGATGGGTCCTTTGGAATTTGGAGGCAGTATATGCCATATTGAGAATACTGCCCCAATCCATTTATCAGATAGTCAGAAGTCTAACAATTTCAAGTGAGGCCCAGAGGAAGAGAGGACTCTGCATTAGGACCGGGTTGCAGTATAAGCTGCTTTACCCCTTGGATATAGTGTTAGAGGTGTCCATGGAAATTAGATGCTGGATGGAGTCCCTGGCAAGCCCCACAGGAGATGCATGGCACAGACCCTCTAGCTGGGCCATGCCTTCTGCATCAGAGAACTGTATATTTGAAAAAGCAGATCCTGACAGACTGCTGGGCCCTTGTAGAGACTGGCCACGGGATGGACAGTAAATGATTAGGAGAGAGGAGCTATCACGAGCTGGGTGTTAATTAGATCCATCGAATCATAGCCAGAGCAGACAGGCACAGTAGCAACCCACTGTATGATGGAAATGGTACATTCAGGCCTAAGGAAGTCTATAAGACACATACGAGTGTGAGTCATACGAGCAGGTGGATCAGAGCCCCATGTCAGTAATCTGTTGCGCTGATGTCTCTCCTGCCCTCAAACTCATGGCCTCATGGGGGCTTCCCTATGCCCAGACAATAGAGAAAGAAAACATCCACATCTGGTTCACATATGGGTAGGCTCACCTGTAAGTTGATGTGGGCCAAAAACGGACTGTTGCCACACTGTAGCCCCAAGCAGTCATGGCCCTAAAAGCTAGTATAGAAGGAAGATCCTCTTAGTGGGCAGAACACCAAGCAGTGCTGTCAGCTGTAAGCATTATAAGGAGTAAGATTTGACAAAGATAAAGATACGCACTTCTGAGCAGTGGTGAATCACTGGCTTGCTGGTCAGGGGCCCAAAAGAAGCATCAGCAGAGGACAGGAAAGAGGCAGGAGGACGACCTAGGGGAGGGCAAAAGGAGTGGAATGTCAAGATGTTTGTGTCTCACATCTATGTTCCCTAGGAAGCATCCACCTCAGAAGAAGCACTCGACAATCAGGTGGACAGGATCATTCCCTCTGGCACGTGTCAGCCAGCCTCTGTCCTTAGCCACTCTAGTGCCGGAGCAGTGGACCATGAGTGGAGGAGTCACAGCAGCAGAGTTGGAGGCTATGCACAGGCCCAACAGCATGGGCTCACACTCACCAAGTCCTATCTAGCTACTGCCTCTGCTGGGTCTCTCCTGCCCTCCAAGGGTCTCCAGTGAGGCTCCACCCCCTTGAGATCAAAAAAGTTGGTTACATCAGATCTCTTCTAACTTCTAAGTGATTCTTCCTTAGAGGAACTTAAATGAGCTCTGGGTAGGGCGCCTGGGTGGCTCAGTCAGTTGGGCGTCCAACTTCGGCTCAGGTCACGATCTCACGGTCCGTGAGTTCAAGCCCCACATCGGGCTCTGGGCTGATGGCTCGGAGCCTGCTTCCGATTCTGTGTCTCCCTCTCTCTCTGCCCCTCCCCCGTTCATGCTCTGTCTCTCTCTGTCTCAAAAATAAATAAATGTTAAAAAAAAATTTTTAAATGAGCTCTGGGTGTGGGTTTGCCTTCTAGACCTATAGGGCCTCTGCCAGCACCAATGCAAGGTGACCTATACCTGATTTCCTGACAAAGCACTCTGCCTTGCTCTGCCTTAGCCTAAGGGCCTCCTTTTGGATGAAGATGTGACAACGGACACATTCCCACAAGATCCACCGAGCCTGGGGTGCCTGGGTGACTCAGATGTTGAGGGTCAGACTCTTGGTTTCGGTTCAGGTCATGGTCTCATGGCTTCTTGAGTTCGAGCCCTGTGTTGGGCTCTGGTATAAGAAATAAGCCCACTGATCCAATTAGAGAGATGCAGAGACTCGGAGCACAGTGAAGTGAGGCTTTAATCAATGTTCTCACAAGAGCAGGTATCTGATGGGCAGGCAACTTGGGGCAATTACAGCAGACAATTTATCTCCTAGCGTGCAAGTCCCTCCCCTGATTTCTCATCAGCCTCATTTCCTGAGGTGATGCAGAGACTTTCAGTCCCTCCTTTGTTCTTTGACACATGCTGATTGCAAAGCGGAGAAACTAAGCCTGAAAAACAGGGAGAGGGAAGAGGAACCAGGAACTGAAGCGTCCAAGGGTTTGTGACTCCATTATGGTGGGGAGTGGAGGTTCATATATATTTCCAATAGGTTGTAAACCTACTGTTAATTAGACAGCACATCTTTTATTTGGTATTTCTGAGAATGAATCGTCTCCCTTACTTTTCACAGTGAGCGTGGGGATGCCACCTTGCTGGGTTGGGTGCCGTCCTGGAGGATATGCAGTATGTATTGGAACTAATGGCTGTTATGTGGTACTCTGTTTCTTTTCTTTTTTTTTAGCGTTTGTTCATTTTTTTGAGAGACAGAGCGTGAGTGGGGGAGGAGCAGAGAGAGAGGGAGACACAGAATCTGAAGCAGGCTCCAGGCTCTGAACTGAAAGCACAGAGCCCGACGCGGGGCTCGAACTCACAAACCGTGAGAGCATGACCTGAGCCAAAGTCAGACACTCAACCGACTGAGCCACCCAGGTGCCCCTGTGGTACTCTGTTTCTGTTGGTTGGAATACAGAGGTCCAGGAAACAAAGGATAGAAAGAGGAGAGGCCCCTCTTCCCATCATTTCCAGTGACCCACTTGTAGAAGATCATACAACTTTCAGCTCTGCTGGAAAGAAGTCCTGGTTTCCAGGGAGGAGCCCTTCCACCAAGAGTCACAGGAGAGTTCCTTCAACCTGAAGCTATAACTGCCACCTGACTCAGAAGGCAAAAATGGGTTTACATTGGTGGCAGGGTAAAATCAACTCTGATTTTCATGAAGAGGCAGAACTGCTGACATTGGGCCAGAAAGGAGAATGTCCAGACCTCAGGGGATTCCCTAGGATGCATCTCGTTGCTTCTGTGCTCAGCAATAACGCTGCATGGGCAGCTGAGGCATCCATAACCTACCAAAGGCAAGGTCACCAAGGACTCAGACCCCTCAGGGACGAAGGTCTAGATCATCCCCTTGGCAAGCAGCTAGGCCAGCTGAGGTGCTGGCTGAGGGCGAGGGAAATTTAGAATGGGCAGTGTCAGGGGGAATGACAAGTATCAGTTAGATATGCAAATTCAAACTACACTGAGAGATCATTTCTCACCCAGCAGATGAATATAAATCCCACAGTTGGACAACAATTTCCCTTAGGAGGCTTTGAGAGAAAGGCTCACTCACACATTACTAGGGAGGGTGCAAAATGGTATGACCCCTATGGAGGGAACATGGCAACATCTAGCAAAATGACATATGCGTTTACCCATTTCTAGGAAACTATCCCAAATATAGACTGGCAAAACCCCGAATTGACGTTGGCACAAGACTTCTCACTGCAGCAGTATTTGTATTAGCAAAAGACCCAAAGGAATATCATCAAGAGAGCTACACTTCTTCTTTGCGGCAGCTGTTGGGAAGGAATTGGAATCCAGACAAAACACTGGGTGATTTACTTGTTCCTAACTAATGTGTACTGAGTGCCCGCTATGTGTTTGGTAGTTTACATACATCACCCCATTAAACTCTTTAGCAACCCTGCACACTTTCTGGAAACAAATTTGTGTCTGTGATCTTGGGCACAGAAATTCTAAGAATACATCATGCAAACATAACCAAAAATGGCAACCATTCTTTATGCACAAAGATGCTTACTGCAGTATTATTTTTCAGGATTATTTTTTATGTTTTATCAAAGCTATGTAGGCACACAATTAAAAAAAAAAAAGCAAGAAGTACACAAGAGCTTATAATGGTATCAACAATCTTCAGCTATGTACCTTTCTGTTCCAGTCTGGTCTCTACAGCCTACCCCTTTGAATCATTTCTGGTTTTATATCTTTCAGGGGTTCCTTCTATGTCTTTCAACAAGGTGTTTGTGTGACTCTGCCTTTATTAAAGCTTAGGTATTGTGTATTGGCCTCTTGCTACAGATCAGACTAGGACCTCTTCAAGAGCAAACACTACTTTTTAATTCTCTAAAGACAATGGCCATGGGAATAGCAGGAAGGGATTATCAAGTAAATATTTGTTTAAAAAAAAAAAAAAGGTAATAACCTGGGTGGTCAATGGAGGGAAAGCACTGGAAGCAGATCAACAATCATTGGCAAAAGGACCAAGCCCTCTTCTTCCTGACTATAGGACCCTGATCTAGTTCAGAATGACTATGTCCCTGGCTCAAATTGCTTACCTCTCACACTCCCTTGTAGCAAGTAGAGACCATGTGACTTGTCTCAGCCAAAGGGATATCAGTGAAAGTTGCTGAGTGGAGCTTCTGGAAAAGGTTTCCAAAGGGAACCCAAGGTGTTGGCATAATCTTGGGTCCCTTTCACCCTTCTTCATTCTTCTTTCCTGCAACAAGGATGTGATTTCTGGAGGCCTACCAGCCATCTTGCAATCACATTCTAAAGATGGAAGACCAAAACAATAGAGCTCAATTTTTGAAGACATCATGTAATTATACAGCTTGGACTGAACCTATGTCTAGACTTTATGTTATATGAGACAAATCGTGCTTTTTATTTGTTTAAGATCACATAGTTTTTCTGTTGCTTCATATGTTCTTAATGGAGGGATGTGGAAAAAGAATGGCTAAAGTCTGATGGTTGTTGATGGTACAAGGAGATTCTGAGAATTTTCTGTAATAAAAAGTTTAAAAAAACTATGAATATTTGTAAAAATAGATAAACCATCATGGCTAATACAATTTCTGAAAAGTTTTGCAAGACATCTAGGTTTCAGTGATTGTTGCTATGTCTTGTGACAGTATGCTTTAACCTCTAGAGTCTGTGATTTTGACGGGCTGTTGATGAGAAAAGCAACTTTTTTTTTCTGAGTTGCTGCCCAGGCATTTTACAGCATGATAACCCTGTTCACACCCAGAGTCTGGATATTTTGATAAGGACTTAAGTTTAGCATTCCCACCATAAGTTCCTGCTTTGTTTTTCCAGGACACCTTCTTTTTTTTTTTTAATTTTTTTTTTTCAACGTTTTTTATTTATTTTTGGGACAGAGAGAGACAGAGCATGAACGGGGGAGGGGCAGAGAGAGAGGGAGACACAGAATCGGAAACAGGCTCCAGGCTCCGAGCCATCAGCCCAGAGCCACCAGGACACCTTCTAAAATAAGCATGTGGAGGAGCACCTGGATGGTTCAGTCGGTTAAGCATCCAACTCTTGATTTTGGCTCAGGTCATGACCTCAGAGTTCGTAGGATAGAGCCCTGCGTCGGGCTCTGTGCTGACATCATGGAGCCTGCTTGGGATTCTCTCTCTCCCTTTCTCTCTCTCTCTCTCTCCCCCCCTCCCCAGCTCATGTTCTCTCTGTCAAAATAAATAAACATTTAAAAAATACTAAATAATTTAAAAGCATAACCATGTAGAGTTAAGTCCACAAAAAGTGACCTCTGCCCCAGCCACCTTATAGATAATAAGTGCTTGCTACTCTGTTCTCTATCTCCCACTGGAACCTGACCTGGGACAGAGGACTGCCCTTTGTATGGATGGTTGACCCTGCACCTTCGAGCAAAATGGCGCAGCTGTGGGTTTCACGTCCCCAGAGTGGGGAGCTTGGATACTGAGGGAGCTACCTGCTGACTGAATAGGGGCCTTGTGCCATAATCTGCGTATTCTCAATTCAACACACTAGCCCCAGCTTCTCAACACTGTTGTTTTTTTTACTATTAATAATTTTTTTAGGGGCACCTGGGTGATTCAGTCATTAGGCATCTGACTTCGGCTCAGGTCATGATCTCACAGTTCGTGAATTCGAGTCCTGCATCAGGTAAACATGAGCCTTGCCTCAGGTGAGCCCCACTTCTCCCTCTTTCCCTCTCTCTCACTCTCTGCCCCTCACTCACTTGTGCCCTCTCTCTCTCTCAAAAATAAAATAAAATAAAATAAAATAAAATAAAATAAAATAAAATAAAATAACAATTTTAAGGTTTTTTTCTTATTTTTAATTTTTTGGCAAATTGGTTGACTTTTATTTTTTTATTTTACAGATAGAGTGAGTGGGGGAGAGGGCCAGAGAGAGAGAGAGAGAGAGAGAGAGAGAGAATCTTTTTTTTTTTAATTTAATTTTATTTAATTAATTAATTTTTTATATATAATTTATTGTCAAGTTAGCTACCATACAGTACACCAAGTGTCCTCTTGGTTTCAGGGGTAGATTCCAGTGATTCATCACTTATATACAACACCCAGTGTTCATCCCAGCAAGTGCCCTCCTCAATGCCCATCACCCATTTTCCCTGCCCCCGGCCCCTGCACCCCCATCAACCCTCAGTTTGTTCTCTGTATTTAAAAGTCTCTTATGGTTTGCCTCCCTCCCTCTCTGTTTGTAACTATTTTTTTTTCTTCATATATCATATGTTTTCAATCATATGGGGAATTTGAGAAACTTAACAGAAGACCATTGTCAGCGCAGAGCTTGATGTGGAGCTTGAACTCACAAACTGTATTATGACCTGAGCTGAAATCAAGAGTCAAATGCTCAACCGACTGGGCCACCCTGGCACCCCAAACACAGTTGTCTTAATAATGTTTCACACTGGGGGCGCCTGGGTAGCTCAGTCAGTTGAGCATCTGACTCTCGGTTTTGGCTCAGGTCATGATTTCACGGGTTCATGAGTTTGAGCCCTGCATGGAGCCCCGCAGGGCAGAGCCTGCTTGGGATTCTCTCCCTCTCTCTCTCTTTCTCTTTCTCTGCCCCCCACCCCCACCCATGCATTCCCTGTCTCAAAATAAATAAAACTTAAAAAAAAAATGTTACACTGGTGATGACATTTAAATTACCTTGGTTTTGGGGGGAGGTACAAATACCTGTGAATTTTCTTTTTTTGCCAGGAGGGGATCACTGGCATGGCACCTTCTTCAATATACATGAGAGAAAGATAAAACTACTCCAGAGAATTACTATTTAAATAAATAATTTGAGAGTCTCATCTCATTTAAATTAATAAACTGATGTGAAGCTAACAGCAGAGGTTGCTGAACCCATGTGGAGCTCAAATATGAGTCAACTGAAGGGAAGCAAAATTAACCTTCCTGGTTTGGACCCTTCTTTGCCCCACCTCACACCCTATCAGGCCAGTTTTGACTCCAGCCACTGCTGCTGTGACCAGATCCGTGTAGGCGTGACCCCATGGTTATGGGCATCAGCTGCTTGTTTCTCAGGCTTTCTGCCCACGGCTTCTCTGAAGCCACAGTGAGAAATGCCTGTGGGAACTCACAGGCACTCATTCATGCACATGCACCCTGAATGTGCGAGAAATAAACACCACAACAGGCAATGCTTGTCTACTAGGGGATGAGAACCTGTGCATAAATGCTCCCCAGTTCTGAGATGCACCCCCATGAAGTCCTGTGAGATCAAACCAATGCAGCAGCTTAGCTTTGCACTGGATTTCCCTCCTTCTCTGGGGCTAGCTCCCCAGTTCCCGTAGTGACCTACTCGTTCCAGTTTGCTTGGGACTTCCCCAATTTTAGCACTGAAAGTCTCACACTTTGGGGAGCCCCTCAGTCCCCAGCAAACAGGGAGGACTAGTCACCCTACTGGTTCCTCACACCTGCACCATGGGATCATCTCCCGGATAAACTCTTCCAGGTAAGCCCTCGTCTCAGGCTCTGTATACAGAGGGAACCCTCGCAATGACAATCAATTTGGATCTTGTTGGGGTATCTGCCTGTCTCTGAGATCTGTGTCCAATTAGATCTGTAACCGATTAGAAACAAGCACATCAAGTTGCAACTGACTAAGAACATCTATAGAGCACTGGGAAGTGAACAACTGCAGTTTCTGTTTCCTGTTATTGTGGATTACTGTCTTGTGGCTTTTGCCAGATGTTCATGGGTATGAATCCAGACAATACAGGTAGTGTCTTATTTGTGAGCCTGCCTGCAGACAGAGCAGATGGAAGAGCTCTTGTGCTTCTGTCTCCTGGAATAAATGTTTCTAGTTTCTAGGTTAGAATTTTATCTGATTCGAAGCTGGAGTGTTTTCTTTCTGTTTGAATTAGGCCTAGCTAAGTGAATTTTCCCTAGAGGCTCCAAGTGGCAAAACTGAACCAGAGAGCGTTGTTTTTTCCCAGAAACAGGGAACTACCGCCCCCTAGAGGATAAATATGTGCGTGGTGGTTCAGGCAAGCTCAGGGCAGCTGTGTTTTATGAATGCATACATGGTTTCTTCTCCTTAGGCGAGAAAAATGCTACTGCTTAATCTTTAGATTGCCTAATAATTTGAAAATTTCTTCGGTTGTTTGAGTGAGATATTTTCTTCCCCATGTAAAAGTCCAGATGAATTATGTTTAATTGGTATAAAGTAAAGGATCAGGAGTTGGGAATCCAAGGGATTGGAACCCAAATAGATATTTATTTGTTTCCGGAGGATTGGTCTGGGCATGCTACGGGTGACACAAAATGAGTCTGATATCAAAGAGACTTTTTAATTAATTAGGCCTGCTCTGTAGAAAATACTCTGTAGAAAATACTTCCATAATGTCTCTCAACCTCAAAGCATTTCTTATTTGTGTTGGATCACTAAGCACTTATATAAATCTAAGATAAAGGGATTCAGTGTCTCCCAAGGGGAAAAATTAAGAAATCAAGCCATACCTCCGATACTTTAAATGTGCTAGCCTTTTATGAAAAGCCCTCCAGGCTGAGAGAAAAATAAAAGAAAACCTTCCAAATCGCAGAACATCATGTTTACAAGAAGACTTAAGCTGTAAATTGCACTTTGTAATTTATGTTAATACATTTAAACAGAGTAAAGAAATTAGTCTTCAAGAGGATGACTCTTAACTTTTTTTTTTTTTTTTTACTTAAAAAAAATGACTTCCAGTGGAAAAAAATGAAACTGCTCAATTGAGTATTAAAACCTTTGGGTAAAAGGTAAATTTTACATTCTTACAAGAATCAAACAAAATATGTGTAAATAACCTACAAAATAAATGCAGTGTTGATACACGTTGAAACACTGTTCCTGTTTTCAGACCTAAACCCTTTCTCCAAAATGTTTTCGGGTGGGAACCGGGAAAATCTAACTTTAGTTTAATAGCTTCGTGGTTCCTGCTGAGTTACAAAATAAATATGCAGATCAGGCCCAATGATATGCAAATTCACAACAGGCCAAAAATTACTAGTCACAGAGATTTTAAGAAACCCTTCAGTACTAAGACTTCTTTCTAATCAAGTTTCAGAGAATTTCACTACCTTATAAAATAAATATAAGGAAGCCCTTGATCCTCTCTGCCAAGAGGCCTGTGTGCAACCACGGCCCAGGTGCTTCCTCCCAAGGTCTGTGAATTATGGGACTTCCTTTTGCTGCTCTTGCACATGACACTACCACCCAGCTTATATTTTTCTGAAGACAAAGGGATTTAGCATAGTCTATTTTTTTTAAGTTTATTTATTTTGAAAGAGAGCGAGACAATGCCAGTGGGGGAGGGGCTGAGAGAGAGGAAGACAGAGAATCCCAAGCAGGCTTCGCACTGGCAGCGCAGAGCCTGACACAGGGCTTGAACTCCGGAAACTGTGAGATCATGACCTGAGCCCAAACCAAGAGTTGGATGCTTAACCCACAGAGCCACCTAGGGCGCCCCACTTTAGCATAGTCTTCATTTGGAATTTCCTGTTGGGAACCCCCAGGCTCCCTCATTTTCTCTCCAGAGTTCCCTTTTCTTTAAAAAAATTTTTTTTTAAATTTTATTTATTTTTGAGAGAGAGAGACAGAGTTCAAGTGAGGGAGGGGCAGAGAGAAAGGGAGGCAGACACAGAATCTGAAGCAGGCTTCTGAGCTGTCAGCACAGAGTCTGACATGGAGCTCAAACTTCCCAAGTGCTTGATCATGACCTGAGCCGAAGTTGGATGCCTAACTACCTAACTGACTGAGCCACCCAGGCGCCTCCAGAGTTCCCTCTAAAGTAATTTGTCCCTTGTTTAATTATCTGGAGAATATTACCAGTAAATGACAATGTGTACACATATCACTGACATTACTCTTCAGCGTCTTAGTTTTGGACGCTTCAAGGGTTTTTTGCTCCTTATTTTGAGTTGATGACCCACCTCTTTCCCACCTGTTTCCCAAGGGAAACAAGTTACTGGCTTGAGAGTTCCAGATCCACCCCCACAGACTTGTGATACTTTGGGTGCTGGGAAACACCAGGGTTAACACGCACACACACTCCACCCCATGGCTGCATGTGGTCACATCTGAGCTGATAGTGATAGACTATTAAATGCTAATGAGAAATCTCAGTTGCCTGTATATCCTGGAGGAAGCTCCTAAATGTCTGGATGAAGGCTAAGAGCCCTCTCTCCCCTGATTCAAACAACACTTGAGCATTTTTTAACCTGTACCCAAAAGGGCTCTGCGGATAGAAGTCTTCTACCTTCTGCACAGAGACACTTTTTTAGCCAGTGTATCTCCTGAATGTTTCTCATTGTATGACTTTCTAAGGAAATATCTGAAAGAATTCAGGTTGAATTCTAAGAGAGAAATGTTGCTTTCTGCTGAGTCAGTATCTGGTGTTTTAGTCCAGCTTTCCCTGCAGCACAGGCCAAGGGTAAGTCTTCCAAGGACGGAAGGACCTTCACTGCCCAGTTCAGTGGTGTGGACCAACTACTGATTCAGTTCCAGCAACTCTTACCCTCACCGTTGGGGAGTGTCTTCTGAATGTTGGTCTTGTTTGACCAAGAATCTTGCTAGAATCCTAAATCATGGACTCTTGATCTGTGTGGGTCCCTGAGAATCCTTGTGTTAAGGAGGAAGAACGTGCTCAGGATTTGAATGCGCATTTTATAAAATCCTTCTCAGTTTTGGAATTAATCTTAAGCAAGTGTAACAGAAGCCCTCTCAGCCAGAGTGGGGCTGGGTGGGGCAGAGGGGGCTTTGAAATCAGCTGCTGTTTGTGATTTGGAATTGGGGGAGGAAAAGAGGAAAGAAGGAAGTAACCTGGCCATCTAATTTTGCCTGTGTACATTCTTTATCAGATGGAGTTCTGTCTTATTCCTTCAGGAGGTATTTTGCAACAATGTGCCTTTATCAGCTAGGACTTTTACAGGCAAAGCTCTCAAATAAACAGATATAAAATGGAAAAATAAATAAATGCAAGGAAATTAAATGCTAATGTGTTGCTTTTAATATTCTCCATGAAGGTAAACCCTTTGATAAAATAAATTATGTTATGAATTTTAGCTAAAAGATGATATAGGTCTTCTCCTTGATTTTACCACAGTAGGAAATGAAAATGCACATGTAGTATTTTAGTTCCTGCAAGACTTTGAATTTAATTTTTCAATCTCCTCCCAAAAGTTAAATTAAGTGGAAATTTCAAATTTCCTGATTATTACTTACACTAATATTTAACAGTATGTAGGGGCACCTGGGTGGCTCAGTTGGTTAAGTGTCTGGCTTCAGCTCAGGTCATGATCCCATGGTCTGTGAGTTCAAGCCCCTCGTCAGGCTGTATACTGACAGCTTGGAGCCTGGAGCCTGCTTGAGATTCTGTGTCCCCCTCTCTCTCTGCCCCTCCCCCACTTATGCGCATGTGCCCTCTCTCTCTCTCAAAAATAAATAAACATTAAAATAAAATAAAAAAATAAGAGTATGTGAATATAAACACAAGTATTCTACTAAATTTACTTATTTTATTTTTTGATTTAATTCTTTTAAAAAACCAGTATTTTATAAATTGTTTCTTGTACTATTGGAACTTATATACACAATATGACAAATTATGTGACTCTACAGTTTTCACCTAAAAGTGTATGTTTTGTTACCATATTTCCCTTATAAATCCTTAATCAGCCTGATTGATTGTTTAATGTTAACAGTGTATTTTCCAAAACCTGTACATAACTTTGAGTCACAGGCAATGAAATATTAAGCTAATTAATAAGTTACCATTGTTTATCTGGAGATTTTTAAAGAAATTAAAATCCAAAGAGAGAAAATAAAGCATGTGGTTATATAATCCCCAGGCAGATTTCTAACCTATGGATTATTTTCTATGTATAAACACATTTGGTCTTTGAAATATTCAAATGAAAAGGGTAAATTAATCCACGTATCGTAAATATTGCTTTATAAGATGATTGCTACTGGGGCACCTAGGTGGCTCAGTTGGTTAAGTGTCTGACTTCAGCTCAGGTCATGATCTCACAGTCTGTGAGTTCGAGCCCCACGTCAGGCTCTGTGCTGACAGCCTGGAGCCTGCTTCAGATTCTGTCTCCCTCTCTCTCTGCCCCTCCCCCACTCACGCTCTGTCTCTCTCTCTCTCTCTCAAAAATAAACATTTAAAAAAATAAAAAAGATGATTGCTACTATTCATTATGATTTTAAAAATAGATATTGTCATTTAAGCATATTGTTTGGTATGATTATATGTGCTTGTGTGTTTAACCTGAGGCTTACATTTGGAGGGGATCAGGGTATGCCACCCCAAACATATCACTTGGGCATAGGAATTATTTTGAGCTGAAGGCATTTGAGTTCCTGGAATCCCTTATCTGCCTCCCAGAAGAACTCAAATTGTTATAAATCCTGTCTTGGGAACAACTCTGTATAATCTTGGAGACTAGAAATTGGCACCACACCCAAACAGACATTATCATGAGACTGTCATGTCTCTGATTTATTCTCCAAAGGCTCATTTATCTTTCCCAAAAGTCATGTGTTTTTCCATAAGTGCCCTTTCTCTTTTTTCTCTTCATCTACTAAGTTAGGTATATGAGCCCCAAATTCCGAAGACCTGTTTGAGTTACTCATTGTTGACTCTTCCTGTGTGTGTTACACACATAAATAACCTGTTTTTTTTTCTCTCTTATGAATCTTTCTTTTATTGGTTTAATTCATATGCCTTAGGAACAGACCATAAGAGGGTAGCAGAAAAGGATTTTTCTGCCTTACCTACACATTCAGGTGGCCTATTTAGGAAGTGATCCTAGGGGTGCATGGGTGGCTCAGTCAGTTAAGCGTCAGACTTTGGCTCAGGTCATGATCTCACGGTTTGTGAGTTGGAACCCTGCATCGGGCTCTGTGCTGACAGCTTAGAGCCTGGACCCTGCTTTGAATTCTGTGTCTCATTCTCTCTGCCCCTCCCCCACTTGTGCTCTGCCTCTGTCTCTCAAAAGTAAATAAATGTTAAAAAAAAAAAAAAAAAAAAGGAAGTGAACCTGTAGAGAGCAGAAAGGGCAGGCCCTGGAGGATAGAAAGAGAGCTTTATGAAATGAGTCTCAGAATCATCTGACTGGGGGGGGGGGGGGAAGACATTTTTATTGTCTGGCCTATGTCCTCCATTGGTTGAGAGTTGCCCCATGGAATTTTGACTTCCCCACACTTCGGGTTTGCATACGTATGAATGCAAAGTGGGTTCTCCCAGGCTTTCTGTGCCTCTGCGTCAGAGAAGCCGAGAGGCAGGAAGGGAGAGGCAGCGCGCACCTGAGGAGAGGTGTGTCAACAGGAGCCAGCATGGTCCCGTTTACTGCAGATGAGACTGGAAACTATAAGTGAGGCTGAGAGAATGTGAGGTGCAGAAAAGGTGTTCCACATCATGCACATGCATGCACAGCAAGGCAAATTAAAGTTAATGGTGATAAAAACCCTCATGAATAGTGACTGATTGCTCAGAGAAAAGAATGGTCTTTGGTTATACAGTGTTTTCTCAACATGAGGTGGAAAAGTTTTTTCTGTCTTTTCTGCTCGGGTAGCAAACTTGTAGCCTCCCCTGCACCTGTGCTCTCACTTCCCAAAAGTTTGTTTGCGTTTGTATCAGTCCTCATGATGCTTTTGAGCGCTTCATGATTGTAGGCCAATTGTGGCAAAACCCCAACGTTTCCCCACTGATAAAGGAACCAATATTTCTTCTGGTACTTTTGTTACCTTCTCCTATGTCTATCGTAAAATATTGTTCCTTCCATGGGTAACTGAATAGGCTGTAACCATTTCCTGCTCTCAGGCGCATTTGTTCTCATTAAAAAATAATAATAATAATGTTTATTTATTTTTGAGAGAGACAGAGACAGAATGTGAGTGGATTAGGGACAGAAAGAAAGGGAGACCCAGAATCCGAAACAGGTCCAGGCTCAGAGCTGTCAGCACAGAGCCCAACGTGGGGCTCGAACTCGCAAGCCATGAGATCATGACCTGAGCCGAAGTCAGCCTCTCAACCGACTGAACCACCCAGGCGCCCCTCTTTCTCATTTTTAATCAACTGACATCTTCCGACATCTCTTTCAGACGTTGCCGTACTCTAAGGCCCCGTACTCGTGACCTTTGGAGACTGACCAGGGCATCTTTTTGCCCACACCATCTTCAGTGCTCCCTAAACGGTTGTTGGCAGCACCAAGTGTTTTCTCTCACTGTGTACCTGTTACCCCAGGCATGGCACCCACAAACACCAAGGGAATTCTAGAACAATTAGCATGTTTTGAATGCACCAGTTTTCAGAACCTTTCAATGGTATTCTAAGAACGACATGCTTTTTAAGATTGCAGTGTGGGAAAACTTGTTAAGACAAGGAGAGCAACGCACGCCCCCACCCCCACCCCCTGTTCCCTTGGGAGGATGACAATACATTTTATTCCAGTTGTTTTTATTCAAGTGAAGCCGTTGACCACATGAATAGATTTTAGTAAATGTATGCCCTTTTAAAGCAAGCCCAAGCACAGGATTGATACTTTGTTGGCAAAAGAGTTCTAAAGGTTTTCTAAAGGTTTTTTTTAAAGCTTGGATTACCCTTGCCTATGAATAGATGCAAAGCCTATTGATTCATGAATGCCTTTGTGGCTCATATTATCTGGAATCAGGGAAAGTGGTGGAACTTCAAAATGCGATTCTAAAATAGATAAACTGGCCAGGGTTTAAGCAGAAACTGGACTAGAGTGACCAGATGCCCTTCCCATAGCTCTTAGGAGCATGACATGCACCACAAGGTGAAAACGGTGATTCCGCAGGTGATCCATCATCTGTGGGAGGCCTGTACAATTTCTGGTTACTCCCCCAAGGCCTCTCCCTGGCAGAGCATTTATGGGCCAGATGATGTTGTGTGGATTATTTTACAGCACTAATGATGCATAACCAAGTATTCTATTCCAGGTACAACCTACCAACTGATCTCCACAGACAGAGTAATGCCAAAGCTGTTGACTAAGATTACCTAAGGTTTATCAAAGGAAGACGTCACTGGAACTTCATTGGAAAGAACCTTATCAAGCCTTGCTAAGTGTTCAAGTGGATGACAGGTGCAGAGGCTTTCAGTCTTAGATCCTGTGTTCTTACTGTAAGAAAACGTACCCCACCCATTTGACAATTTCTTGCTGCGGTCTCTATTTTTCTTTTTCTCTTGAACACAGGGACCAATGCCTTGCTTGTCACTTGAGATCCAGGGAGGTATGACAGCTTCCAGGAAATTCCGGTTTCTGAAAAGAAACCTAGTTTAGAATGAAATTGGGAGACAGCAGAGGGAACTTCCAAGCCCCACCCCTCCTTGTCAATTGCAGACCCAACAGGTGGATACTTCTTTACTATTCCCGCAGGAGGAATAAAGTTCCACCCACCTACACCACCCCCGCCCACAACCACGCAGCCAATGAGAGACAGTCACAACTCAGCCAATGAAAAGCCACTATATTTCGAACTCCTAGTTTACGCCAATGGACTTTTTGTTTATAATAGCCCGCTCGGCACCCTCCCCCCTTTCCTCAATAAAAGTCCAAGTGTTCTCTGAAAAGGCGGTATATACAAAATGACCTTAAAAGGTGGGATGCTGAAGAAAAAGGCTCACAAGTGCGGCTTGACGGGAAATGGTTTATTAAAGGGACTTACGGACAGAAGTGTGTCTTGCGGAGTGGCAAAACTAGTAGATCTCTGCAGTCCCATCTCCGGTAAGACCTGCTTTTGTAGCCCTAGAGTTTGGGGAGTACGTGCTAGTAGACCACCCAGGAGGAAATGTTTGAGAATAGTTGTGTCATAGTCGTATCTCCAAGAGCAGATCAAGGACGTTATGCCCCAAGGGCGTACTTAAGGGTATGGTTGGATGAAAAGAAAGAATTTGTGTGTGGGGTGGGGGCTATACTTAAGGGTTCAGGTCACTGTGAAGTCATCATGGCGGACTTGTCCAAGATGGTGTTAGTCTGGTTCACACAGTGTTCCTCTCCTTTGTTCTGCAGACTAGGCCATGGTTTTGCTACAGCTTGCTTGTCCTAGATTACAGTTCTCTGCTATTCCTTAATAAACCCCTTTTTTTCTAGTAAAATAATTGGCAGTTTTATTTTTAAGGTTAACACGTAGCAGCAGGCTGATCCTCTGCTCTAACCCCTGACCTGTGGCTAATTGGATATCTATATAGAAAACAATAAAATTTGACTCCTCCTTCAACCATAGTTCAGAATCCGTTGTAGGTGGGTTGTTGATGTGTATGTGACAAAATAACAAGCATCCTAGAAGATAATGTGGGGAAGGAAAAATTCTTCCTCGAGCCTTCAGGGTCTTCCAGCTGGACTGAGAATTAAATTTACCTGAGACAGATTAACAGAAAAAGCAAACAAGCAACAACCCAGTTTTATTATGTGCACACAGAGGCCCAATGATAACATTGAGACCTAAAGGAATGACAGAGGCCGGCAGTTTTTATACTTTTTAGACAAAAAGACAGTACATTTGTGAGGAATTGACAGGATAAAAAAAACAGATGTTTGGAATTTTTAGTTTGTAAGGAATTCTAAGTGGAATTTAGGCTGAAGTAGTAGATTAGAAAAAAAAATAATAGGGGCGCCTGGGTGGCGCAGTCGGTTGAGCGTCCGACTTCAGCCAGGTCATGATTTCGCGGTCCGTGAGTTCGAGCCCCGCGTCAGGCTCTGGGCTGATGGCTCGGAGCCTGGAGCCTGTTTCCGATTCTGTGTCTCCCTCTCTCTCTGCCCCTCCCCCTTTCATGCTCTGTCTCGCTCTGTCCCAAAAATAAATAAAAAACGTTGAAAAAAAATTAAAAAAAAATAATAACACGGTTTGCTTTGACAGCTTTCTGTCGCTGGGGGCACCTGGGTGGCTCAGTCGGTTAAGTGTCTGACTCCTGGTCTTGGCTCAGCACATGATCTCACAGCTCATGGGTTTGAGCCCCGAGTTGAGCTCTCACAGCTCAGAATCTGGAGCCTGCTTCGGATTCTGTCTCTGAGTTTCTCTGCCCTTCCCCTGCTCGCGCGTGTGCACATGCGCACACTCTCTCAAATATAAATAAACATTAAAAAAAAATCAAAGTTCCCATCTCTGGTGATAAGGATGTCTTTATATTTTGTACAGAGAAGATACCTTTTCTTTGGGAGGTTTATTTCCTGCTTTCAGGGGCACAGAGGAGGGTCTGAGTGTCCTTATGATGCGGGGAAACAAAGCCAAGAGAAATGTAGCTGAAATTAAATCTTCCAGTTTGCAGCCCACTGATAGATACCTGAAACATGCAGAGTGTGACCTTCCTCAAGCAACTCATGGCTGCCTTATTTCCTTAATGTTTTTTAGTAAAGACTAAAAGTAACCTTATCTTAACAATAACTAGCCCCTCAAGGGTCGAAAGCCTGCTTCCAAATTCGTTAGAGACTTACGCTATCCCTAACCCCCACTAACTTAAAAATATGTAATCAGTCACTTTTCACAACCCCAGTGCAGCGCTTTCTGCCCATGGATCCTGTCCCTGTGCTTTAATAAAATTACCTTTTTGTACCAAAGATGTCTCCAGAATTCTTTCTTAACCGTTCAAGAACCTCATCACTCACACCAGCTGTTTCTTAAGTGACTTTTATTTAAAATAATCACTATGTCATGGGGCGCCTGGGTGGCTGAGTTGGTTAAGCATCTGACTCTTAATTTTGGCTCACGTCATGATCTCACAGTTTGTGGGATTGAGCCGTGTGTCAGGCTCTGCGCTGATAGCGTGGAGCCTGCTTGGAACTTTTTTCTCTCTCTCTGCCCCTTCCTACCTCAAAATAAATAAATAAACATTAAAAAATGTATAATTTTAAAATAATCACTATGCCAAACTGGCATATTTTGGGGCAGCCTGCCCTTGGCCCCTATGATAACATTGGCAAAATTCTTGGTCTTGGGGTAGAGAAAATTTTCTTAAACTGGGCATAATAAACACCAATCATAAAATACTGAATAAGGGCACCTGGGTGGCTCAGTCAGTTAAGTATCTGACACTTTGGCTCAGGTCATGATCTCACAGTTTGTGGGTTCGAGCCCTGCATTGGGCTCTGCTGACAGCTCAAAGCCTGGAGCCTGCTTCAGATTCCCTCTGCCCCTCCCCCCTCGACTGTGTCTACCTCTCTGTCAAAGTAAATAAACATTAAAAAAATTTTAAAAAACTGAATGTTGGACTACATTAAATCAATGATTTATTTTTTTCCATTAAAAAAAATACCATTCAGAGTGGAAAAGTAAGCCACAAGTAATGTTTGCAACATGTATAGTCAACAAAGGGTTTGCTTCAGGAATGTGTAAAGAATTAATGAATTGGGGTGCCTGGGTGGCTCAGTTGGTTAAGCATCCGACTTCTGCTCAGGTCATGATCTCACCATTTGTGAGTTCAAGCCCCGTGTCTCTGTGCTGACAGCTCAGAGCCCGGAGCCTGCTTCGGATTCGGTGTCTCCCTCTCTCTCTGCCCCTCCCCACCTCATGCTCTGTCTCTCTTTCTCTCAAAAATAAATAAACATTAAAAATTTTTTTTAACTTAATTGCATAACCCCTCCCAAGAGTTCACCACCATCACCCCTTCTCTGATATGTTCTCTTCTCTTGTTTCTTGCCTCTGTTTTATTCATTGACAACCATTTGCATAACCTTAGTGCCTCGACTGTAAATTGGGAAAATGACAGAGCTCACCTCATAGGGTTATTACGAAGGGCTAAATGAGGAAACGTCTACAGTGCTTACAACAATGAATGCCTGACACACAGTAAGCACCCAGTACATTTAAGCTTATTGTTATTACTACAATTTATGTTTTGTGTGTTTTTTGGTCTTAAGAAATATTTCCCCAATTAGTATTATCTTCTTCTAGGCACCTTGTAAGGCCCCTTTTGAAGGTAGATGTGGCCCATGGCTTCACTTGATCTGCGTACTGGGGCAGAAGTGATGAGGTGTAGGGATGCAGCCACCTCTCCGCGCTCCCCATTCCCGGCCCCGTCACTGTGAGCATGTTCTGTGATGGGGCCTTCAGCATCCTGCTTCGTTGAGTGATGATGAGCAGAGCCCCATTGTGGCCCGAGTATGAACAAGAAATAAGTTGAGGTATGAACAAGAAATAAGCGTTTGCCTGTTCTATTTTTTTTTTGTAAGAAAGAACTTCCTGCTCCGGGGTTAAAAAAAATATTCTTCCTCATTTTTTTTTGTAATTTAGATGTTTATATTTCACATTTAGGTCTTTAGTTTCTTGGAGATTATTTTTTTTATTTATTAAAAAAAATTTTTTTAATGTTTATTTACTTTTGAGAGAGAGACAGAGTGCGAGCTGGGGAGGGGCAGAGAGAGAGGGAGACACAGAATCGAAGCAGGCTCCAGGCTCTGAGCTGTCAGTACCGAGCCTGACGCAGGGCTCAAACTCATGCTGTGAGATCATGACCTGGGCCAAAGTCGGACACTTAACTGACTGAGCCACCCAGGTGCCCCGAGATTATTATTTTTTTTTAAGATTTTATTTTTAAGTAATCTCTGACACCCAACGTGGGGTTTGAACTTACAACAGCAAGACCAAGAGTCACATACCCCGTTGACGGAGCCTGCCAGGCACCCCAAGATTATTTTTATGTATGGTGCCGTGTGATGTGGAAATGTCAGAGTTCAGAGCTGATGGCCAAGAAAGAATTCTTGAAAGATCTTCCATGCAAAAAGGTGGTTTTACCAAAGCACAGGGACAGGACCCGTGGGCAGAAAGAACTGCCCTGGGGTTGTGACAGGTGATTGATTATATATACCTTCAAGTTGGGAGGGCATGAGGGATAGCTTAAGTCTTCTAAGGAGTTTTGGAAGTGAGGTTGAGGGGGCTAGCTGGTGTTAGGAAAAGGTCATTTATTCCTGTCTAGTAAAACCTCATTCATGAGACCCTTCACATGTATATCAGGGGGCCATATGCTTGGAGGATGATTGCCAACATATATTTTGGGGGTAGAGATAAAGGAAGTTTCCAAAGGAATTTTTATATGTTCAAGTAGACTTACAGGATCCCGGGGGGGGGGGGGGGGGGGAGCTAAGATTGCCTTTTGTCCTTAGCAAAGTGTCATCATTGAGGCAGCTGGTTTCCTAGAGGAAGGTCTCTCTGTCGGTCTCAAGGAATTGTCAGTGGACTATAAGTTTTAAGATATTTTCCTTTTGCCTTTGTTTCCCACATCACTCTGTAGGAATCAAATTCAATGTTTTTTAATGTGGAAAGCCACCGGTCCCAATACCACTCATTGAGGTGTCCTTTCCCCTGACTTGTGGCCCCACCTGTCACATCCAGAGTGCATGTACTTGCACAGGTCTTGACTCCGTTCTCTCCCATGATCTTCTTGGCTATTATTATACCATTTTACCATATGGTTTTACTTATTTCTTTGTAATATGCCTCACTAGCTGGTAGGCAAAGGGCAAGGTAGTCTTCAGGCATGGAGAGTGGGGAATGAAGAGTGAATTAAGCCCTCTGCCTCTTAGCCAAACCCACCCTTGGTGGGTAGAGCGCCACACTCTGGGCCTCGACTTCCTTGCTGTTTGCACATCAGAACATGCCTGTCCATTTCCTTGGAGATAATCAGCGTGAGAAGCAAGCAGTAGTTTTGGGAGCTGTTATTAAAGTTAACTGACAGGGCTGGGTAACAGCTTGGATTTCTGGTGGGATAGTGTAGGGAGAGGGATTTCTCTGAGACAGCTCTTCTATTTCTGGCTCAATCAATCAAGGATGCAAGGATATCTGTGAGATGTATAAGTCATGAACCTTCTGAACTGTGAAAATGCAGGCGTCAAATCTAATGCCTGGAGAGAATTTCTTGAGCAAATAATACAACCTGTAGAAATAACTAGTCACAGAAAAGCATGGTGTGATTATAAATGATTTATTCCATTAGATGATAACATTCATCACAATCCAAATCCTGCTGACAGTACATAAAAATATTGCTTTTTAATCATCATGAAGTGTCAAGAGACTAGTAAATTGGAAGACAAAGTACACACTTTTGCAGTCAGGGCCAGTAGCTCCCTTAGATGTCTTGGGGGACATGAGCATTAGTGCAGGCCGCAGAAATAATCCTGTGTTCCCACCCTTCCCAATACTGATGCTGGCCAGCCAGCCAGTCAACTCCCTGCCCCTGTGCCTCCCTCCCATACCCCCTTCACGAACCCCGTGCCTAACGAGGCGCCAGCCTGGGGAGGGTTGCATAGGTCAGCAAGGAAGGGCAGCAGGATGAGGGGGCTAGGCATTAGCAAGAGGAATGAACTTTCTCTTATTCCTGCAGATGGGAGGAGAAGGAAAGGCTTTCTCTATGGGATTCCTCATGATTTGGGCCCCTCAAACTTTTTGAGCTTCAACCTGGAGTTAGAAAACCAAGAGGATAGGCTCTCAGGGCTCCCTGTATTTGGCCGGCAGTTAGACTTCTCTTGCCTTTCAGGGATTGCTGAAGTCTCAGGAGAGCTCAGACTCTGAGGACAGATCCTTTAGTTCTCTGAATTTAAGGTCACCTCAAGTTGACTGGGCTTTCAGGCCTGAGGGGCTCCTCAGCCCCTCCCACCACCACTCAGGCTTCTGCGCTCCAAGCTACAGGGGCCTCGTAAGAGAGGCCTTTCCTACCTGGGGCCTACAGCTCCCTGGCCACCATGGGAGTTCCTCCATGCTTGTCTTTGTCCAACCAGGAAGGTTTCTGGGTCTCGACCTCATGGAAATTCATCTTTCGTAGTAACATATCTTCACTAACCAGTGTTAACTGGAGTTCTGACTCTTAGTGGGATCTGGCTTCCTCTCTTGGGGTTCTCAGCCTGCTTGAATCTGGATGAATATCAACCACTGGACCCAAGATGGTGGGTGGCAGCTTCCCTCTGCTGGATTGTTTCCCTGGCTGTCCTGTTTTCATTAGGCTTGACCCAAATGCAAAAGTCCTCTGTGTAAAAGCTCAAAGTTTCCTGGTAATCACTCTTTGTGGTCCCATTCCAACCCCAGACATTTCTCTTGTTTCTAGCACCCTTTCAGAGCAAAATTTGCTTGAAACTTGCTGGCTACTCAGTTCCTCTGCAGCGCAGATCCACTTCAGGCTGGGCCCTGTCATCTCAACAACATTCACTGGAGCCCTGATTCACGCCAGGCATTAATGACAGATGGGATGGGGAGACAAAGTCTCTGTCACTAAAGAGATCACCAGACTATAAACAAATGATTATCAAAGAGATGGCGGGTGTATGGCTAAGGTACGTTACAAGGTTCTCCATGGAGAAAAAGATGGTATTTGTTAAGCAATGCCTATGTGTCAGGCAGTAAATTATAAACTTCTCTCTTCTAATTCTCACAGAAATACTATTGAGGTATTTATTGTTTGTATTTTCATTTTATAAATGAGGTAATTGAGACCGAGATTACTCATGTAACTTGCTCGAAATCACAGAACTAGTGGTGGTTGAGCCTGAATTACTACCATCGAGGTCGTTGACCCGAACCCTGAGGCAGGAAGCATGAGACAATGTTTAATTTTTGCCTGAAAATGTTGAGGAAGGCCTAACACTGGAAGTGATGTTAGAGTGAGGTCTTTAAAGATATTTAGTGTACTAAATTGATAGTGTCTTAGATTGGGTGAAATAGGATACGAAATGAAAGAGACTTCAGGCCAGGGGCACTTGAGTGGCTCAGTCGCTTAAGCGTCCAACTCTTGATTTCAGCTCAGGTTGTGATTTCACAAACTGAGATTGAGCCCCGGGTCAGGCTTTGCCCTGCCAGGATGGAGCTTGCTTGGGATTCTCTCTCTCCCTTTCTCTCCACCCCTCCCCACTTGTGTACATGTTCTCGCTCACAAAATAAATGTACAAACATCAAACAACAACGACAACAACAACAAAACAAAGAGGCTTCAAGCCAGAAGGAACGATGGGTGTAAATCCACAGAAACCTGAGAGTCAGGACTCCTTGGAAAGGGTTGGGTAGAGTGGAGCCTGTCCCTGGTAGCACTTCTCTCACAGGGCTGGAGACAGAACACCCTTCTCTACATTCTCCATTCCTCTTCCAGCCATTAGTGATATGCCACCACTGAGGTTTGTGTCCTCTGGTTTTACCACCTCTGACCTTCATCACGCCAGGCATCATCCTGTGTATATGGTCCACCCTGAGGCTCACTCATGCAAACCCTTTCAGATTTTTTTTATCCCCTCAGCTCCAACACCATTCAGCTACTCTTCAATCTAGACGACCACTTCTAGGGAATGTCCTCCAACCTACTCAGCGTCTGCAGACTCTACACTGGAAATCTCAAGGCCCACCATCCTCTTTTCTGGCTCCTCAGCCCACCAGCTTTCAGTCCTTTCCTGCTAGAGCCCCTAGAACTTACACTTATAGACAGCACCAGTTCTCCAACCTCCCTCACTTACCAGGACACCAACTCAGTTCAGGCACCTGGATATTTGCTAAGATTACTGCAGCAGCCACGCCATTCCACTTGAAACCACGTCTCCCGACTCCCCTGACCCTTTCCATGGCCACACATTCTGGTATTTTCCATGCCTCATACTCCCTGGTGAGCCTTCTGCACAGCAGAGAGGCTGGGAGCTTGACTGGACTAGAAACTGCCTGAGCTGCTTTCTCTTCCAGGATGTCAGCCCCGTCTTTTTAGGAACTTTATACTATTCAACAGTTGGTCAGAGGCCCTGTTGTGGCTTCTGGCATCAGAACACCCCCTCTTCTATTTCATGATGGCCCCACTACTCCCACCTGGAACGCCATCCCAGACTCACCTGAGCTACCAGAGAAACAGCTGAAATTATGGTCATTTAAAAAAATTGTTCAAAGTTAATATTTTTAAGGTTAATATTTAATTGTATTTTTATTTATCTTTTTTTCATGTTGACATCCTAAGACACCTCATAACCTGGAATCAGTGCTTCATCCTCACATGGATGAAAAACATATTCTTTATTTTTTTATTTTTTGTTTAAAAAAATTTTTTTTGTTAATGTTTATTTGTTTTTGAGACAGAGAGAGACAGAGCATGAGAGGGGAGGGCCAGAGAGAAAGGGAGACACAGAATCCCGAGCAGGCTCCAGGCTCTGAGCTGTCAGCACAGAACCTGACGCAGGGCTCGAACTCATGGACTGTGATATCATGACCTGAGCCGAAGTCGGACGCTTAACTGACTGAGCCACCCAGGTGCCCCGAAAAACATATTCTTTAACAGAAATTCCTAAGAAGGTTCTGATGTCAAAGAAAGAGCCCTCCCATTAAAATAAAGTGCAGGAGCAGCTATTTGTTGAGAGAAAGACCTAAGGTAAATTGCCCAAAATGTGTATTTTCTCTTCCACTGTAATGAAACTTGGTGCAGAGCCCCTGTAAACTGTAACATTTCTCTAGATTGAGAAGCTGAAGAGCTCTTGTCAAATGATAATGGAACGTGTTGAACTGAAAGTTATGTGCATTTTGATGGAATTCTACAGTGCTGCTGAATTCTGTTGTAACATGCCCAGTGTCAGTCACCGGGGCTGTTCTGGGGAAATCACTGCATTGCTTATAATGGCTTTTTTTTTCTTCTTCTTCCATTTTTCCTTTTGGTTTTATTTCATTTATTTTTAAAAAGATTTTATTTTTAAGTAATCTCTACCCCCAGTGTGAGGCTCGAACTCACAACCCCTGAGATCAAGAGTCACCTGCTCCACTGACTGAGCCAAGCCAGGCACCCCTTACGTTTGGTTTTAAAGTTTTATTTTGCTACCAGTTTTTCTTATAACAGCCGGAATGACTTTCCCTCCATTTCTTCAGTATAGCCCACACACATCATCAAGTGTGTAGTCAACCATGTCCATGCATAGACCGTAACATGGACCTCTTGCTTAGCATAAAATTTCATACATTCCGCCAGCTCATATATGCAACATGCATAACAAATACATACTAACTTACCTATGGAGAATTAAATTGTATAGCTTTTATTTAGCTTTAGGATTAAAAAATTCTTCCTGGGTGCCTGGGTGGCTCAGTCAGTTGAGCGTCCAACTCTTGGTTGCAGCTTGGGTCATGGTCCCAGGGTTGTGGGATCAAGCCCTACGTCAGGTTCCATGCTGGGCGTGGAGCCTACTGCAGGTTCTCTCCTTCTCCCTCTCTCTCTCTCTCTCTCTCTCCCTCCCTCCCTCCCTCTCCCCCCCCC